>NC_031770.1:32937323-33237323 GCF_001522545.3 Parus major
GTCTACATTCTTTCATCCCAAGAGAGGCTCCTGCCCTCCCTAGCAGACACCTGTCTTCTAGAACCGAGACATTCACTTAGGAAACATATAAAACAACACAAATAACAAAAATAGTTGTTGTTGCTACTCTGAACTGCTTTATGATCCTAGTGTTATAAATTTGTATGGTGATATTGGCTTTTGCAGATGAATCTTATATGTTAAATACTTTTTAGTTATGTATGTACTTTTTTCTTGCTAACAAGTCTTAAGCTTAAAAGAATTTCCTAGGTACAAGGCAAGGAAACCCCAGAGGGCAAGGACAGTGAAGCCCAAGCTGCTTATCAGGAGAACAATAGAGCCCAAATTGTTATCAGCAGAAGATATGAAGCCCAGCTGCCCTCAAAAGGAAGGATGAGAGGCCCAGATGGTTATCAACAGTGACCATTTGCAGAAGAAAGGAAACCAAACTTCAAATAATGCTGACCAGCTAGAATAATGATGACCAGCAAAATAGTGCTGACCAGCAGAAAATAAAAATGTTCTAAATAGGTGGAACCAGGGAGGGGACATGCTAAATACTTCTTGAGAAAGTTTGAATATGCATAAAATCCTCAAAGCAAGAGGGGATAAAAAGAGTGTTCCCAAGACACCAGGTGTGTTCCTGGCAACCCGCCAGGGCACCCGGCCGTTTTAACCCTTTGCTTTATTTCTTTTGTCTCCTAATTGTCTTTTTGTTTATATTAAATTATTTTTATAATTTATTAAGTGAATCTCGTTTTTAAGACTAGGGTCAGGAGAAATAGCTTGAAAGAATTTATATTAATCATAACAACCAATGTGAGTTCCTACAGATTGATGCTATTTAAAGTTAATACTAAAATTACTCTCAGAAATAAAGGCCAAAACATGTTACATCAGTTTTTACCTATAGTATAATGCCAGTACTTTGACATGGATGCTGAAATAAAGGCATCATTATTTAAGCAAAGACTATGCTCCTATCATAAATAAAACTCTTACAGAGTATTTTTAATATATTTTTCCTTGCCTAGAACTGATTAAATATTCTCCATCATGATTAAAAATGTATGTAATAGATTTTGATTGTTTACCCAGTATATTCTAAGCATGCAGAAGAATAAGTAGAACTATCCTGACTAAACATAATCTGGTCCACTCTGACAAAAAGATATATTTTATCAATGTATTTCCCTCTCTTTTATATGGGAAACAATCTGAATTTGCTTTGTATATCCTTCTGAAACGACCACCAGTGGTACTGTACAGAAGGAGATACTGGACTTACAAAACCTTTGCTCCTTAATGTTCTATTGGCATTAATTGCATTTACAGTCTGTTTCACTTCTTATCAGTAGCAAGTCCCTTCCTAGCAATAACTTCTGAATATGTGTTAATCTGGGATGTGATAACACAAATGGAATGTCAACTGGAGCAAACCCAAATATTACAGTTTATTTCAAAGACCAAAGTTGTCAAGGATGGAGAAGGCATTTTAATCTGAGAAGTCACCTCAGCAGTAGTATCTAATCCTCAAAAGAGATCTATTCAGTATTGCAGCTGCAAATTTGAGCATGGCCAGAAGGCCAAAAAGAAGAAAAGAAGTATATTTCTGCAGCTCTTTCCAAAAAAGTAATTAAAAGGGCGTGTTCTCTTCTTCTCATTGCTCTAAGAGAGTACAAGGAAAATCAAAATGTAAAAGGGTGCTGCAGTGAGTGTAGAAGCAGACATAAATTTGAAAGCAGTTTTGAAAAACAGACTGCAAGTAGAAAGCTGAAAATTAAGATTCTCTTATCACTACATTAGGACATGCTCAAAATATATCATGCATATTGGCTTATTGTTTTTTGACTACGTTCAGGTACAGAATCAGAGTAATATCTGATATATTGTATTATGAGACCACTTCCCCACTTGAGGTCTTGAGGCTTTCTTGTTTTCCAGGTTGTTGTCTAAAATTTCTTTTATTTCCATCCAGTAGCAGCCCAGTTGCATTTTACTTTTACACAAGTTATCAAGAGAAAACTAGAAAGAGGTTATAAAAGATAACATATGTATGAACTTGCTCTTATTACACACTGGAAGGCAGTTCTGAAAAATCACATACCAGTGTACCATTTTCATTGATAATTGTTTCCTTGAATTTATCTTTTAGTTAAAAAACAATAATGTGTAAAACTTGTATGTGTGTATATGGGTATGTAAATGGAATATAATATCTTGTTAACGAGAAAGAAGAGAAAGACATACAACAATAGTGGAATTTAGGTGAGGCAGTTTCTTTCTATATTCATGTTTTTTTTCCCAAAGAATCTAGGAGTTGGACAAACATTCATAAGCAAACTATCAGTTTGTTATTACAGTAAATAGAAATTTGCTATCATATGGCCTGTAGCAAATGAATGTAGAATGTGGAATGTAGAAATGTGCATGTGGTGACACCTTTTTTAATAGTAGAACATAATTTCTATCCTTTTGAGTTTTGTTTTGATTTTGTGTGGTTGGGTTTTTTTTTAACAGACTTGCATCAAATACTTTAAAATACTGAAATAAAATTTCATCTCCCATGCATTGAGTATGTGAGCATAAATGGACAATTTTTTGATATTACTTTCATATGGAGTTTAGATGTAAAAAATGATTAGCCATTTGTAGTGTGTACGTTGGGATCTGATTTTGAACAGTTGTACACCCACATGAGAATTTGTCACTATTTCATGTTATTCATATTTCATTAAATAATATTTTCATGACAGAGAATGTCCCATGAGAAGAACAATTAAATGGCAATGGGATAAATGATTTTCCATGGACTCAAAAGTCCATGGAAAAAATGGAACAAATACCTAGATGAAACAGAAAGTTGGATTTGCCAAAACAGTGACTTAAAAACACTGTTGTTGTTATTTCCAGGTGAAGAGTAGGAAGAGGGGTCAGTTTGGACTGAGATCAAGAGTCAAAAGAGGGATGCTTAGGATCAAATAACCTGTTAGATGCAAATAGATTTCAGTGGCCTTTTGCTTTCCTCAACTACTTTCTCACCTAGAACATATCAAGATCATGATGTCAAGAAAAGGATTAAGGGATTTTACAGATAATCAGAATTTGAATCAACAACTGAAAGATGTTAGCAGAGTTCAAACTGGAAAAATTATGCCATATTCATTAGTGAGACAGTGAGGGTGGATATCATGGAAGATGATGAATTTTTTATCACCTTCAGTTAGGACTGATGTCCTTCTAAAAGATTCACTCAAATCAGGATTTTGCAAGTCAGGTGTAGCAATGACTTTCAGGAATTCAATATTAATATTACCTAAGAGGTCAAACAGACATTTTAAATATTTCTCTGACTTTGAATTCTATGAATATTATTAATATATTTAGCAGAAAAATCTAACACATGTAACAGGATATATATCAATGAGTAAAACATTAAATCAACTTCTGCCATAAATAAAACCATTTTTTTGTTTTATACTTGTGCCTAAAAAGAAAACAAAACAAAATAAATAATTATATTGGATAATTGTAATTAATGTTGTAAAATAGATATATGCTAAAATCTCTATACAAGTAATAATTGCAGTAAACATAGTTTAGTGGTTATAAAAAAAGTGTCTGTCTGATAAGCTTGTTGAATCACCTATTTTAGAATATATGTAGAGAACAGCAGAGGTAATTGTAAATGGTAATTGTAAATTAATTTATCAAATTATATCAGTTCAAGCTATCTTCTCACTTGAAAATGCTGAGGGACAGGTGAACTGTTCACATGATGCAAATCACAAAAGCCACCTGCTGAGGTATAAGGATCCTTAAAAAACACTTTGGATCAAGCTTCAGGAAAAAGCAGCACGTATATTACATTCTCCATCTGGAGGATGTGATCAAAATGGGTCTCTCAAAAAAAAAAACTTCAACCTCTAAGTGCTTTCACTGTGGTCACAGCTGGAAGCTGGGCTGTGGTTTCATAGGCCAAGCTTTTACACTTTTTGCTGATAACTATTGTAACTATATGGAGTGCTGACAGATTCTTTTCAGGCACTGACCTAGATTTAGCCTGATTCAGTTCAAAGGCCTTTTCATAGGAGAAATGCCCCTCCATATATTCTGTCTAATTTATGCAACTTGTGTACTCTAGAAGACTCTACAGCTTGTAGTACGCAAAGACAATTTCAAGCATCAAGGAAGTACACTAAATATGAGCATAATCCTGTTTTATCTTCTCTTTGTCTGATGGCAATGAAGATTATTCTGTAGCATTGTAAAATCATTGTGATAAATAGAATATGAGAGCTGTTCCCAAAAGAGAGGCATCTATCAAAGTTTCAATCTCATTATGGTTTGGAGAGCTTTTATCTCCAAGTTCAAGTTCAGGAGTATGACTTTGACCTTCTCAGAGCACCTTTAAATTCACAGAAATTGGTGCCTTTGTCGTGGGCACCTACTCATAGATATAAGCAGAGCAGCTTACAGAAATTTTCTACTGTATTCACCATAGGCTTAGATTTCACTTTTCCACTCCTTAGAAAATTCCTTTTCACATAAAGAGAAGCTGGGCATTTACCACTTCTCTCATCTTAATAATTTTCTTTTTAAAGTTCACCTATCCTAAAATATAAGTATTATATTCCAATGAGTACCTTTCTACCTAAATCTTTTCATCCTTACAAAAAAAATCAAAAAATCACAAACCTGTGTTTTTCTTACTAAAATAGCTGTGCTTACCTTCAGCTGACCTCAAAGACAGGAAGATGACACTGGTTACTGCCATTCAGTACATTCTGCTCTTTTCAAAGTTTTTAATACCTGTAATAAAATCTATATTTTATTATGTTAATGTTTAAACCCTCTGGAGTTCCCGTTCCTTGTATTCTGCTTGTCACACTACCAATTTGCATATTTTCTTTAAATCTTTTTTAATTCTGTCCTTTCTAGATATAAGTAATGTAAACAGCATCTACATCTTCAACCAATTTAAGATAAATGCAATACATTCTGATTTCTCAGATTATCACCAATGGCAAAAATAAACCATGAAAAATTAGGGCAGAGTAATTATTGATGTTTAATTTGTAAATATGCAACTGAAATGCTAAATCTAGTTGTCTGTGGTTTTCTTTTGTGGTCAATAGTGAGCAAGAAGACACTTCAATGTACCTAAAGGTGGCTTCTCCTTCAATTTTCTTACTGAAAGTTGACTATGTAGAGAGCCTAAAAATTATATTTGTCTGACCAAATGCAGATATGAAGAGCTGTTCTGGTCACTTGAGGCTTTTCAAGGTCAGTGGGAAAAATAGGGAGTAAATCTTCCTTAAACTGCATGTCTCTAATAGGTCTAATGAATCACTTTCTGCTTCTCCCATTGACCTTAAAAAGGAGACTCAGATTACTTTCTTAAATGCATATGCCTTCAGCTTATGTTGTAAATGCCAGAAGCTGGTGAGATCAATTCCACACAAACCTCCTAATTTAGATTATTAAATTTAGGTAGCAACTTCGTGCATAGCTCCAGGCTATCCAGTAATTAAACTTTCTTTTCAAGTACTGAAAAGCGTACTATTTTGTTACCTCCCAGCTCATGTTTAGTTTTCAGGCATCAAAAAGAATTTAGCAGATACATTCGACCCCCAAACTTTCCCCACCTTCTCCTTCCAGACCTGCAGTTCCCATCCCACATCCACTTCAGACAGACATCCAGATTAACGTAGTAAGACTTTAAATTGCAATGTAATGTGGGCAGAGCCAGCTCCTCTTGTGAGGCCCCTATGATCCCAGCCCTCAGCAGGATCATTTGTTCCGTCTGAACAGTTGGCTCTGGGATACTGGACAAATTTTTGGATGCAACAGGAAAATTCTAGTTCATAAAAGGTGTGTAACTATTGCAATTATACATTGCTTTTCCTGGAAACAAGGGAGATCCTTGGAGACATTTGGCTGAAATGGCTGCCAGAGAGTTTTCACAGTAATTTATGAAACTGGATGATCAATCCTCCAGACACTGGTGGTGCTGAACAAAATAGGACCAGAAGCAGAGAGGTTTCTGACCTGGACATTAGGAGAGAATGTGTCATCCTTTCCTCACAGAGTTCTGTCTCAGCTCACAATCTCTAAATTTTGGGTTGAATCTCCTTCCAGTGCATAGCTGGGACATCAGCAAACTAAACAAAATGAAATCAAAGTTTGAATAAATGCAAACTACATATTTTTCTTATACACTTGTAATAATACACTTCTAACTTTTTAGAAGAATTTTTACAAATAAGAGGCCACTGTTTATCAATACAACTTAAGGTGGCTCCTGTTTGGCAATAATTATTATCAAACTCTTCAATGATTTTTTTTTTTTTTTATTTTTTAAACTATTTAGAATGCTCTACAAATCATGAGAATATTTTATTGTTAATAGAACTGCCTCTTCAAAAACAAGACTGTACTCAAAATATACACATACGATGGTGGGAAATTCTAAAACAGTTTGTGAATGCAGTGATAAATTGCAGCTGTTGCTTTGGGCCACATCTTTTAAAGAGATGGTAGGGTTGCTTCTGAAGGAATATAAGCAGCTCAGGAAATGCCTTTTTCACAACGTAGAAAGATACCATGTACCTTAAGCAGCTGAAAGCCTTGAGGTGCAGGTCTTAATTTGGGGAAGGACAGCAGAGATGTACTATAGAAATACAGGGAATTATCAATGACTATGGACTATGCAGTAGAAACATGGAGGAAAATGGTTAAAGAGAGAGAAGATAATATGCTGGGATGGTGGATTAACAGGCAGAGTCTGCACTGGGGCTAGAGGATTTGTATGTGTATTTGTGTACATATATGACTATTTTTTCTTAAGTTTTCTACAGAACACAATTTTCTTTTACTAGTCTTGTCAACAGTTTTTAGAACCATTCAACAACATGAATATACCCTACTGTGTGTGAAAAATAAGTAGTACTTATATTCAGTCATATTTATCATACAAGTTAAATATCACATCACATCACCAGTCTCCTTTTTAATTACTAGCTGTACTGAAAGATGCTGGCCTGATTTACAGAGCAGTACAGCAAATGTAAGATTACAGAGACTTGATAATGAGCTGTAAACACCTATGAAAATGAGGCCAACTTTATACTTGGGGATTGCACAACCCAGGGCTAATGAAGCAGCCACAGTACTGAACATCTCCTATATAAAACATTCATAATGAAAAGTACATACTGCAGTGTGGAGGCTGGTACTTTGAGAGTCTGTTGGTTTTCTTAGTCACCTACTTTTCCTTGAGATTTGCAGTATCAATGAGCACGGAAGGTTGCAAAAGACAATGACTTTGATTTTTGCTAACTGTAAGCATGAAACTGTTTTATTTTATACAGTCTTTATCAATGTATTTTAGTACCAAAATATTGGCACAATTTGCTAAAACAAAAATCACCACAATAGGAAAAATTATAAATACAGAAAAAATAAACCTAAATTTTAAACAAAATGTCTGACAAGAAAGCTAGTTCTTTCTAGGTTTTAAGGTTTTTATTTTGATTTTTAATGCTGAAAAAATTTTCATCTATCTTTTACAAATTTCATAATTTCATGTGTCATAATGAAGTCTGTTCTGCTTACTTCTGAAGCCAGGATGTGGCTTATAATGTGAACCTTGCTAACCTTCCATTTCATCCTGCTTAAGTTCCTGTAGGGATTGCACAGCTTCAGCACAACTTTCTCTTCGCATTTTCAAAACTAACATCTTAGAAGAGGTACTGAAAATTCCACTTTGACCAACATTCAGCCCTACTGTAAAATGCCTGAATTCTGAAATTTGTGAAGCTTAAGCTATACTCTGGCTAAATTTGTCCCACTGTTCCTGTAGAAACAAAGGTGTCCATAGCAAACCTGTTAGATACTGTTCAGAGCCTATAGTTCTGGTTTAGTGCTTGAAAGTCTTATTACCCATTAAATGCTTGTTGAGTTATATTGAAGAATTACAATTTTAGAGTAAAAATTCACAAATATTCTGTACCTGTATTCTGTATATAATCTGTATATATAAATATGGTGTATATATATAAGTATAGAGTGTGTATGTGTAGATATATCTATCTATCTATCTATCTATATATATATATAAGTATAATATATAGTAAATACAGTATTTGAGGGACAAGAATATTTTTTGCAAAATCTAATGCATTGCTGCTTTTAAGTTCCTTGAGAAGTATAGCAAGGGATTGAAAAACATGGTTGCAGTTCATGCATGCCCAGGAGAACTTAGTGCTTAGAAATGATTAGAGGCTATTCTTGTGATGTGATGACCTCCTTGAAACTGGCCAGGAATGTATTAACAGCTGCACCTCCTCCTCACTAAATTCAAACCATTACAAAGCACTGATAGATTAAAGTGTTAGAAAGTAATTAAACCATAATTGCACAATGAAAAATAAATATTAGAATGGTGAAGAAAAGAATAAACTTACCAGAATATTAATGTTTTGGTTTTTGAATACAATATAGCAATGTAATCCACTGGACTACAGCATCTTTTCTGGCAGCAATGGGAATTTATAGAAGATTTCAATTAACAGTTTTGTTGTTCAACTGCCAATTAAAATATGAGATGTACATTTTTAAAAAAAAGTCTAAAACCACAGAGGCTTGTAGTTTGGATAAAACTAATCTCTATCACTCATATCGACATCTTTACATGATGCAGTATTTTATGTAAATCAGGCTGTATTTATATCCTCAAAAAAGCCAAAAGTTAGACAGGACTTCGAGACTAATTAATTGTAACAAGGGACCTGATACTGTAAAGACTTGAGCACAATTCACAGAAGCCTGAGAAGAGGCATTATATCTGCATCCAGCTTCTAAAATATAGAAACATGGTATCATCTAAATTGTGATTCCTTTGCAGCATCTGAGCTGCCTGCACTAGTGGGAGGTGTCCCTGCCCATGTCAGGGGGTTTGCAAATAGATGATATTTAAGGTCCCTTCCAAAAAAAGTCATTCTGTAATTGTATGATTCTATGATCTGTAGAAAAATATGCCTAGAATCTTTCTGTTTTAAAAAATTATCAAGACTTTTGTTTCTTTCCTGATGAAAGCTTGGTATTCTGATTAACCTTAAAGTGCTGGCAGAATCCAACACTTGCCCTTCATCAAAAATGACCCAATTGCATTAGGTATTTTTAAACTGAAGATTACCTGAATAGAAAAGATCAGGCTGAAATGTTTTAATTGCATCAATTACTTTAAGTAATTCATTAAAATGTCAAAACACTGAGAAATTATGCTCTCCATAGTTCATGTATATATGATCTTGTTTGCTTTAATGTTTATTTTTTTTCACTCATAATCATTTTACTCAGACAAGTTGCTTCTCTGTGTATGTAAGGAGAACAATGAAAAATTTGCTGTTTCAGGCCATGTCAAATGTGAAAAACTTGTGCAAAGATCTGAAAGCATATTTTCAATTTTTTTTTAATTTAACTTTTATTTTAATTTTTTATGGAAATAAAAATCTCTTAAATAAATCTCTGAGAAAACATGGACTATGTGATAATGTAATCTCTCACTCTCCTTTATATTTGCCAGTATTCATAGAGAATGGGTTTTAATTGATTGTTCAGTGCTCCAATAATTATCTCAGACAGAACTAGAGTATGCTTGTTTTTTAGTTTAAGCTTTAAAGGACAAAAGGAAAAAAAAATATTGATTTCCTTGTCTCACAAAAAAAGTAACACATAAACTATGTAAAGTAAGGCATAAAGATATGCTAAGTAAATTGAAAGCCAGTAGAAGGCTTTGAAGTGCAGTGCGAACTTGGATACAAAAGCCAGCAGACACCTAAGGATTGTAAGCACTTGACATTTTCAATCAAAATATGACATGATTATACAATAGATAAATATATTTCTGAGAAATATTTTTCAAAAAAACATCATTAGCCTAGTAGATGAACGCATAAGAATATTCAATGACTGGAAGGTAAAACTGGAAAACATTAAGCACAAAATTAATTCTTTTCAATAGGCAAAATAAGGAATGGTTGGAGCTTCTTTAAAATTCATGGTTTAGGGTTCACATTCAAGATATATTATGTAGAAATTAATATGCTGAATGTGGAGCCATTGAAATGCACAAGAGAGAGGAAAAACAATTGTGAAGACATGCAAAGTGAAGCTAAATCAGAAGTCTGAGAGAGAAAGTTCAAAATATTTACCCCATGAGTTTTCCACAGAACTTAGAAAATATGGTTAGGACTTAAGGAATTTCTTCACTGTCTTCAGAGCAGAATACAATTCTGTATATGGGAGATAATGGGAAGGACCAAGAAAAAGCTAAAGAAGAAAGTAGAAAAATGCCAAGCTCACAGCTGTGGTATTTCATTGCAAATCAATGATTAATTCCTAATGATACAACTTGAAGATGCTAAGATGTGATTGAGACTTTCAGTTTCCTAAACTTGCACACTTGCATTCAGCAAAAATAAAGGATAATTATTTATTGAGCATATTTTCAGAAAAACCAACATCTATTTTAGATACTTTGCACCAAGAATTTAACTTGTGTGGCCCAGTCTTTAAAGATTCCTGTCAAAGCATAATATTATTGTCCAGAAACAAGCCCACAGCTAACCAAAACCATATCTACAGAAGTCAAATCCTACCAGGTAAAAAAATTAATCTGAGAAATCTTTGATTTTCCATTGTTTTATGAGTCCTAGTGCAACAATCTTGATTTGAAGAAATTAAGGCTTTATTATATCCTTTCCATAGTTAGTAAGCTGTATTTCCACAGTTATGTATTGTCATGGGGTGACTTTACCTTTAAGGTGGTTTTGAGAGCTAAGGAAGTTGAAGTTGCTGGGGACTGATGGGAGTCTTTTCTCCTGACCAATTATCGGTCATTACTGGGAATTGACAGCAGTTTTGACCATTGAAAAGTGGGATCAACTTGTGAACCCTACCTTAAGGGGTATAGCCAAAGCACTCTTGGTTCTCTTTGTTTCCTGGCTGTGAAAGGCAGCAGAGCTCTGGCTGGCCTCCCGTTCCCTGCCCAGCCGGGTGGGGCTGGGCTGAGCCTGCAGCGTCTCCCAGCCGGGAGATGGGGCCCTGCGGGGGGCTTGCCCCGGGCTCTGGCTGGGCCAAGCCGGTCTCTGGCTCGGCTGCAGGTTTTGCTGTGACTGAATTCACCAGAGACTGCCGAGTGAAGAAAGAAAGGGGCTCTGAACCTGCGGCGGGCTAAGGCGGCGACTACACTTTCCATAACAGCCATGAGGAATCTTCTGTCGAAGACAGCTCCAGCTCCTGCTCTGGCAGAGATCACAGAACCATCTACAAAGCCTGGGCAAGATTTTAACCCTTTCATTACCCAGCTGAGACTTGCAGATTAATTTTTTTTTATCCAGAGAAAGAAAAAGAGAGTAATCAACATGAAAAGAGACTTTATAAACTACCAGTGACAGGAAAGAAAAGAAGCTTCAGGAAAGGTAGAGAATAAGCAGATGCTTTTATAAGCTGAAATATCTTTCTGTTAAAGCTATGGAGATGGACAATGAAGTCCTGAAAGAACTCCTTTAATTCATGATAGAGTATGTAGGGAGGAATGGAGTGTTCAAAGTGTAGATTTTGAGTAAAAAGTAGAGTAATTGTGATACAGTGAAGTGCTGGAAGATTTGAAGCCTTGAGAAGCAATGAGAAAACTGTTTTCTAGTGGAGCTCACAGAGACAGACAAAGAAGACTTTTGCCTTTGAATAACTCATCCTTAAAATGACATCCCTAGACCCACGGCCTATACACACCTCAGAGTGATGTGAGATGGGAGGAGTGAGCTCTGATGACAGATTTCAGGGCAGCTGACATCAGGGCAATAGAAAACTATAGCAGAAATAGTTTTCTTGAGAGAAACTCCATAAATTAGCAGAAAGAGATTTCTATTTCTCTACAAAGACTGATGAAAAGACTCTAGCAGGAATTGGGACTGTTTTAACCACCTAAGTTCCAAAGTTTTTGTCTCTGTTGTCATGTGAACAAGGGAATGGTGGGTAGTAGGGGATAAAAAGAGTTTTCTGGAAGTTTATTTTGGTGTTCTTACTATTATAGTTTGTTAATAAACTTTCTTTATTCCTTTTAAGTCTGTTTTGCTCTTGTTCTAATCCATATCTCACAGCAAGAAATAAGTAATTTTTTTAGTTACTGGTTTAAAACCATGACATGTATATAAACATAAATTCTAATATATGAGCACATATAAACCAATCATATTTAATGAATTGTAAGACTGAATACATTACTTTTGTGTTTCAAGGTTTTTGCTTTCATTTTTACTATAAGTGTAAATCCTAAAATTATTTTCATGTGAAAATTCTTGGCATGATTTGAAAGAGCGATAAACTTTTTCACATCAGCATTTCTAATTTTTTTAAAATCAGAAGTCTGCAAATGAAAGTAACTGAAATTCCTACCTCTCACTTTTCTAACTCTCCTCCAAAGTCAGACCAAAGACTGACCTATCTTAATGTGTGAGTCATACTTTAAGCAGTTCTCTGACTCCCCAGTGGATCTTTCCATGCTTTTAGAGACAATGGGCAATGCAAGACAGGGATTTATTCCACCACAGAATGATGAGGAACAAAATGACTGCAGAAATTTATGAACTTCTGTGAAGAGAGATAGCACTGTTGGGAACAGTGCCACCAGATATGTGATAAAATGCATAGTCTGGATAGGTTTGGGTTTTTTAAAATTAAATACTGCACAAACATGAACATACATAATGTAAATTCCTGCATTTGTAATATATAGTAATAAATAGATGTGAAATAAGTAAAAAGCTCAGCACACCTAAATTCACTTTAATAATTCATCCACATTAATGAAATCCTAAAAATTTCACATCATCAGTTAACTACAACAGGAGAAGAATTTTTATTGCAAAAAAAGGTAACCAATGAAGAAACTTCTAGTAGAACTAGAGTGTCAGATGATGCTATGCATGTAACTTTTATCTCTAAAAGCAGAAAAGACTCTTACTTTGCAATTACAGAAGGATGAAACAAGAGGAAACCAGAGTATCTAGTCAAAAATAGGTGATTTTTTTGCAATATATGATCTTTAATTCATACAGGTAGTATCTGTATGATGATGAAAAAACACAGTAACTAGTGTAAATAATGTTAGAATAAAATTTCATTCAATTTATAGCTAAGTCAATACATCAATATTACTAGTGTGATTCTAGACAATTATAAGCAAGTCTAAGCCTCTCAGACCACATGGATCTGTTATTTGTTAAAAATACTTTTATTACACAGGAAAAGATTGTGTTATAGAGCTTTGCTCTGTAAAGCAAAATGATCCTTTGGTTGGATTCCAAACTGTCTGCTGGAAAACTGGAAAGCTACTGCCAGGGGATCTGGACTATTTAGTTACATATACATGAGATAAAGAAAAAAATGTAAAGATTATGAATTAACTAGAAAGAATTTACCACCTATGAATGGACAGTGCCTAATATGAATTTAATTCTCAGAGCTGAGTACTAAGGGAGATAAAAGGAAATAAATGAACTAACAGCTTAAAAGCCAATGCCAACAAAACACTAAGTTTTAACTTGGAGATAAATCAGGCTACCTTAAACATGTGGAAAATTCAGTGATCTTGTCCATTCATGTTACTGCTGTCTCTAATACATGGAAAAGTTACTTTGATTATGATGATTTTGACCTCTCTGTGAGAACTGTCTTGCGCAATAAATAACTTATCATTCAGTAGTACTGTTACTAGTACCCTGAATGTACTGATAACCATCAGTTCAGGGCTTAGAAAAGTCAATCTGAGCATCGAAAGGACAGCATTGGAGTTTTACTCAGAAAAAAAGACTGAGTAAAGCTTGCAAAAGGATTACTTACTTCCAACAAACATTAACTAACTTCTTATTTCAATCATCTAGAAT
The DNA here is from genome assembly GCF_001522545.3 of Parus major. Lineage (NCBI taxonomy): Eukaryota > Metazoa > Chordata > Aves > Passeriformes > Paridae > Parus > Parus major. The sequence continues at coordinate 32,951,276 of NC_031770.1, forward strand.
GGGCCTTTTGATATTAGAAAGCTCTTAGAGGATAATGAAGATTAATAAAACTTACAGCACACTGTTACAGTTTCCTGCCAATTCAGTGAAATCCTGTCAGAATTCTTCTGGGATAATATTGATCACATACAAAGAATTTTTTGACCTGCCAAAGCAAGCTGTAAAAAATTTTTTTGGAAGAAATCTGAAAATCACTAATGGTATTGAAATTACATCTATTATAAAAATTTGACTTATCAATAAAATTGAATTACATTTAACATTATAATTTAAAAATAATAGTAATTCATAATAATGAATTACATATTTTAACATTATTTACACTAGTTACTGTGGTTTTTCATTATCAAAAAGTAACCAATATCTTTGGTAAAAACTCTAACCTCAGATAAATGAAGATGAGAAATAAGAATGACCAAATAAAACACACACTCAGGAAGAAGAATTTTCCTTTCTTATGTGCTATTTTACATAATAGCAGGCATTGAAGATTTCAGGTGGAGTACAGTAACATGGATAGTTACTCCTCAAAGCAAAAATAAATTAAAATTGCAAAATTATATTATAGTTTCATAAAAGGTTTCACGACACCTCCGGAAAGTTGCCTCTTAATGTTCACACTAGTTATTACTCAGCAGCACGCAAAATTGTGCTTTGGTATTTAAAAAGGAAATTATTAATAATTAATATCCCTTGTATTAAACAGCTTACCAAAAGGTAGTGGTGCAACTGTGATTACAAAAACAGTGCAATTGTTTCTTCTGGCCATAAAAAATGTATTGAAGTCTATATAATTTCACAATGATTGATTGGGGTGCCCTCTGAATATATAGATATGTAAATATAGAAAGATTATCCTCTCTGAAAGAGAATATACCAAAAGAAGCATTTTGATTTAACAGGTATTGTCATCTGTGTGTAGAAGTCTAAGTATTTTGACACATGCAAAATGAAATGGTAAAGAGAGTTAAATAAATTCTTAAGCAATTGAAAAGTTAAACAAAACTGTGAATGACCGTGACTTCAGTCATAAATTGTAAATAATATTTTAGCTACCTTCTAATAATTCCTTCTGGCATACATGGCACCTTTTTTCACGAGTTGTATTCTCAGGTTCTAAGTATGTGGAAGAATTTATTTGTGCACAAAATTAAATCTGGAAAGTTGATTTTAAAGGCCAGCAACACATTCAAATCAATTTAAAAATTAAAGTTAACTTCCATGCAGTGTTTTTTTAAATCATAAACAGAATAAGATGTTGCTTTAGAATGTCTCATAACTAAGGTAGGCATTAATTTGGTTGACATTAACATGAAGACACTTTTGGATATTCTGTTTCATAAAACAATGAAAGCCAAAAGAAACTCCAACAGACCCAAGGCATTCGCAGTTGTGTAAAACTGATTTGAAAAGAGAATATAGACCATTTCCTCTGGCATCTTACCAGATACAATTTTTATCCTAGCACTGCATGGATTATATTATTCTAGGCAGTGGCTCAAATGTATGTTATAGATCCAGAGATCCTCCCCTCTGCTTACAATATGTATTCACAAGTTGCAGAAGAAAATAACAGCAGTGTAAGAACAGGAATAACTGCTGCCATTGGCAAAGTTTTCTATGGCGTATCAGACAGCTGCTCATTAAGAATTTTTTTGCTTCTTTGGTGGCTTGGCATTTAGGAAAAAAACTGGAAAACATCCACGGAAGTGACTCCTCTGAGAGAGGCTACACTGGGTTTCTTCTCTGCTTGAGACAAGGCCAATATCTGGCCATTTCTGAGTATTGACAGCATTTTTCACCACTGAAAAGTGAGATCACCTTTGTGAATACCACCTTTTACACCTAAGCCCGGAGCTTCTGGCTCTCTTTGTTTCTGGCCTTGAGAGGTTTCGGAGCTCTGGTGCGGCTGGCCCGCTCCCCCGCCCGGCCTGTGTGGCCTGTGGGGAGAAGAGGCCGGGCCGAACTCCAGCAGCTCCGGGGCGGGAGACGGAGACTGAGAAGCTTTCCCCAGCGCCGGGCTGGGCCGGGCTCTGCTGTGGCCCCTGGGCTGGGGCGGGCCACGGCTGCCGACATCTCTCCCCACAAAGGCCAGCACAGACGGCTCCAGGAGAAAAGCAGCTGGAAAACTATCCACTGCTTTCCAGCGCTGCCAAACTGAACTCTGACACCCTGAATACCTGGCCGCGGCTTGGGCCAGATTTTAACCCTTTCACTACCCAGATGAAACCTGCAGATTTAATCCACTCTCCAGAGAGAGGAAAGCGAGAGCAATCAACATATAGAGACAACATGAGCCATCGAAGTCAATGAGAGAGAAGAGTCAAGCCTCAGATGGAAGGAGAATGAGGAGATGCTTTAATAAACTGAAATATTCTTTTAGTAGAGCCATGGAAATAGACAATAATGTTCTGAAAAATTCCTTTAATTCATGGAAGAGTATTGGGGGGAATGAACTATTAAAACTGTAAATCTGAGAAAAAGTGTTCATTGATGAAGCTGAGCAGATGTTGGAGTAGCTGTGATCCCATGAGATCCCTGGACAGAGAGAGAAGTGAGAGTTGATAAAGACCCTTTACCCCAGGGAGAAAAGGATCATCTCTGTTCCCAGAGATTATCACAGAGACAGATGAAGAAAATCTTTGCCTTTGAATAAACCATCCTTAAAATAATACCCCTTGAGTTCATAGCCCATGAACACACCTCAGAGTGGTGTGAAAATGGGAGGAAAGCATGATAGTAGAGTTTTTTCCAGGCACCTGCCAGACATACAAATGAAAAGCCACAGTAAAACTGTTTTTTTTGTGGAGAACTCTCCAAAGAGAAAACTCCTCTCTCGTAAAGACTGATGAAAAGACTATTGTATAATTAGCACTGCTTTAAAATCCCAGGCTTTGTCTCAGTGTTGTCAGTTGGGAAAGGAAAAAGTTAGATAGGTTGGGGAGAAAAGGTTTCTGGAAGTTTTATTCTGGTTCCTTATTCTTGTAGTTCTGTTAATAAACTTTCTTTATTCCTTTTAAGTTTTAAGCCTGTTTCGCCCTTCTCCTAATCCATATCTCACAACAAGAAATGAATAAGTACCTTAGTGATTCTAGCTAGAGCTAAAACCACCACATTATTTAGTGCATTAGCCAGGAAATGCAAATTAGCAAAACTAAACTACTATAGTTTCCTTGTCTCAATTACAACTGCTTGCTCTCTTCTTCCTGTCTTCAATTACCTATATCCCATTTTCACATTTGCTCTTGTGTCCTGTAAATTCATTGGCATTGTGAAATCACTCAGCACACATTGGGCCTATTTAAATTCACAATTCTTGAGCCATGAGTTTGGCTCAAGAGTGTACTTTTGAAATAAATCCCTTCTTCATTCTCTGTGTATCATGAGTTGGCTCACATCACAGAACAGGTGTATTATGTACAAGAGAATTCCTGTGTGAAACTGAACTGAAAGATCTCCTCCAATGCACCCCCAGCACTGGTCATTGCATCATCTGCATCAACTGCTTCTCCCTACACACCTGCTCCTGTTGGATTGCACTTCTTGCTAATACCTGCAGCTGCATGCAACCAGCAACAAGCCAAATGTTATCTTTCTTGACAAAACAATCCATTTCCTTCAATTTTGATGTGTCTTTGGACACATAGCTGAATTCTTTTTGTAGTAAAAGAATGTGATGAAGAATACAGCTTCTCGACACAGGAGTTGGAGACAAGGCTGCTTGGGAGTACATTGTGAGATAGCAACAGATCTGTCATCCACTTTAGTGTGATAAATGCATATGAGGAGCAAAACATGCAATATGTGCATTGTACCAGTCATAGGGTGGGAAGGGTGAATCCCATTATTACCTGGGAATATTTCCATATGTCTGTCCTCTCCTCATACATAATTTAGTTCACCTTCCTTTCACATTTCAATAATAGTCCTCAAAATGAACTAGTAGTAATAAAATTGAGGTGGTGATCTCCTATGGTGACCAAACAAAGTATGGTGTCTATGCTTAATTCCCAATGCTAATTTTGAAGAAGGGTGGAAAATAGGGGTCCTTCACAATTGTGATTTACATGTTGAAATAAAGAGAATGAAGTGACCATATGTTTTGTGATTCTGACTGAAGAGATTGTCATCAAGTCATATATCTGTCCAGCCAGATGACTAGTCCAAACCTCTTCTGTTATATTGGTAATCTCCTGTGGTGAACAGCATTTCTTTAAGATTACAACAAGCTTGAAATTTCACCATTATTTCTGAGGGTGGTGTGTTTACACTGAGTCATCCATTCTGATGCTCTCACCTTTCTCGGAAGTTCTTTTTAAGAGAAGTTTTATTTTCTTTTCATTTGCTTGAAGACTCAGATGAGGCTTTGGACTAGTTTCAAGGATGTTAGCAAATGCTGCAGGGTCAGCTGGAGTGATTGGAGGTTGGCTCTGGGGAGCAGCAGAGCTATCCTAGTGGTGGAGATCTCCAGGCTGAATCAGAGAACTCTGACTTGAGCTCATCTGCAGCTTCGAAGTTTGATGCTTAAAGACTCATGTCTACCCTTACTCCCTTAGTAGCCTTAGCTTGGGTTTCAGGTACTCCATGAAGAAAGATCATACTGAGAATAGGCCCTTGCACTGGGATACCATCAGCATCAATGTGCAGCTGGGCCTGATCTCATACATCACCTATAGCTTGAATTCCATAGACAAAGTTAAACATGTAAGAAAGAAAGCCATCAGAGTATATATCAGGTTCATCTGGTTAGTACTGAGACCAAATGAGGCCAATAACTACTTCCAGCTAGCTATCAACCCTTTCACTTCAACCACTTAAAGCCCAAGATACCTTTTTTAATTATCGTTAAAAAAAATAACACCAGAGCTACCTCCATCTTACTGCTCCTAAACAGGCTGCTTTCCCTCTATCCCAGTTCTCCTGTGGATTAAATTCTCATCTTCCTGCAGCCATCTGCAACTTTTTTTGCAGATTGACTCACCTGCCTCATTTAAACCTGATTCAATCCCATGAGCACACCTTGCTGTGACCTTTTACAGCTAGCTTCCACTTTGCTCCCAGCTTGATTAAATTTCCCTGGTTTTCCTCCTTCTGTGCTCCTATTTGCACATCTCTCTTATACAATCTATCTGGCCTTGTCCTCTCTTTACCTTTCTCTTCAGTTCTCTTCCTCCTGCCTTCTATTTACATCCTTTCAAAAGGAACAGGGCTATCCTTCCTGTGCTCCAAATACTCTTCTTTTCTTCCTTCTAATACATCCCTTTTTCTGTCCTCTTTTGCAAAGCCTTACTATAATGGATTTTTCTCACAGTGACCTTTTGTTTTCAAAAGTGTTAGTCTGAAAATTGCTTAGCAGTAAAACCTCAAGGATGTATGCAATGGTAAAATGAAAAGAATCAAACCTGAGTCCTTGACCCCTGGCTGAGCTCAATGTTCAGTTGTTCCTTCTCCCCCAGGCTTTGCCTGGATGGTTCAGACCAGTTTTCTCCAAAGCACCCTCACTTCATCTGCAGATGATTCACATCAGGGATTACACTGAAAAAGAGTGATCATAAGACTGCAACACTGTCAGCTCTCTCCACCCTGTACAATTCTTCACTATCATACTTAACAACCAAAGAACCCCAGGGCCTGTCATAAACAACATCAGTGCCAGGTGGTAAGAACATTTTCGTGGAAGGTAGAACATTCCTCACATTAATTCAAGCATTTTGAACATAAAAGTAATTGTGTTGTAGGGCTACAGGATACCATGTAAGCCATGTGGTAAATAGCTGCCCTGCTGTAGAAGGAACCAGCACATGCACACAAATTAGCTTTAGGGACAAGGTTATTATTCTGAATTTTTGGATTTCACAGTATAGGCATTTTTTATTATTATTTTTATTATTTGTTCCCCTATGGAATGAGCTCAGCTCATATGATTCACAGTGCTTTACAGACATAATCTAATCCACCATGATGATACCTTCTCCATTGTCACGCTTATGGCTCCTCAAAGCTACAACTGATCTCAAGACAAACATTTCATTCTTTCATTCAACACTTCTTCTGTCAAGTTAGTCCATACTACGTTCATGCTTTGAACATACATGCATAGCGTATGGTGAAAGAAGTGCTGAATTTTCCAGGAGCCAGATTTCTATTGAGGCTTTCTTCTGCAACTGAAAGCATTAATGACTGCATGCTGCTGTTTCATACCTGTGCCCACAATATACCTCTCTCCTTTTTTTAAGTCATAGTCTTGGGTCTAAGATCCACTGAATATTGTAGGACTTCCCAGTTTATTACAAACTGGATGCCAGGTTGTATTCTGATAGCTTACTCATTGACAAGGTGGAAAATAAATCTTTAGAGGTTATGTCAAGTATTAATGGAAAAGGAGAGACCAAGTGGAATTATGTTGCTGGTGTCCTATTGAGCAGCCCTGGTTTATATGATCATAATTACACAAGGGCAAAAAATGTCATCTCATTTCTACAAAAATCAGTGAAAGTCTGTCCATTAGTAGAGAACATGTGGTGATCATAGTTTGAATGGGAAAGTGTATTTTTTTAGAGCAGTTGATACAGATGGAAAAAATAGGCAAGCGTTTTTGCATAGACTCTTCTTCAGGTAAGAAAACAGAAACAGAAGCAAAACACTTCAAACAGTTTATGAAAATTGGTATGAGTTTCATCATATTCATCAGTCTGGAGGAAAAAAAAGGTAGGATTTAGTAGTTGTAGGATAGGGTGATATGTTAGCAAAGGGAGAAGGAGAGAAGTTCAGTAGCTCCTTTGAGAATACAGAAAAAGAAGTAATTATCTCCTATGGAGCAAAGAGGTAGGAGTGATGTTTGGCACCAGGGAAATTCTAGTCTTGATCTCATTATATGATTTTTAATATTTTGTGGATTAAAGCTATGAGCTTCAGTTCTCAGGCTTGTCTTTTAATGATACTTTGAAAGCTTTCCTTGAAGTTCAAGATGTAATGATTGTTTTGTGAATGTTCTGCTAATGGTAACAGAGCTCTTCCAGCAGCTGTATTTACACATCTTGCTTGAAGATTCCTGTTATGTGCAAGTTACACATCCAAGATGTATGTATGTTGAATATCCTGCTGGATAAGTGATAGATGAAGTTTATTGCACATTCAAAGGGTGACAAATAATATACAAAGAAATAAAGAAATATAAAGAAAGGTGAAGAAAGATAGGAGCCAGCATCTGGAGAACAGAAGCAAAGGGAAGGTAACGTTAGCTCCTGCTCCCTATCTTTACAGGAGGGGCAAAATAATAAAAAGCAAGTTAGAATGGAAAAGATGAGATAGCCAAACTCTAGCTCTATAAATTAATCTTGACTAATATTAAATATACTCTAAGTATCTAAGCCTGAGATTTTGAAAAGTAGAGCTACATTTAAGAAAAGAAATTCTCCCAGGCACTCCTTAATTACTTCATTCTAACAAGCAGCAGAGGAATATGAAGCAGCGTATGACTTTTAAAAGGCACCATATTGTTACATGAGGCAATGAACAAAAAAAAGGAGCAAGTCATTAATTTATTGAGACTAGAAGTTTTGTCAAAGTTTACTTTAAAGTTATCCATTTAAATGTATATGCAGACTAGTAGAAATATGCTGCCAAAAATATTTTTCTTCCTTAGTAGTCAGTAAGATTACATTGAAAAATCTGCTTTAAGCACTCTATTGCTTTCTGGAGGTCATTACTTGTTTACTTGCTTTTTTAATCCTTTATTCTAAGGCAGGTCAGAGTGAGTACCTTATCATATCAGTACTACAGGAATGTGAAAACTTGATGGACAAAAAAACAAACAAAAAGGCATTTAGTGGGTTTGGTTTTCAGCAGCATCTAAGATTAAACTTACTGGGGATTGATACATTTGTTGTGGGTTTCCCTTCAAGTATTGTTTATGATGTAATTTTGTGCTTTTGAGAAAAGAAATATATAGAAACATTGTCTGCTTAGAGAGAATGTTCCAGAGGGCTTTGAAATTCCACTGGACTGGATTGCAGTGTTGGATGTAAATAAGAGAAGTGTGCCTTTGTAGTTACTACCAAGCCAAAGCATTCTGGATACCACAGAGTATGAGAAAACACAATTGCTTTTATATGGGCAAACTTGTCCCCTGCTGTTCTTATTCACTGTGAAATTGTCAATAAGAAATTTTTACTCTTTCATCAAGCATGATATGAATTTAGAGTAAAAAAATGGAGAGAGCAGTGTTAGACTAATCAAAATAACGTCCTTATTATGATGAGCTTAATAAGCCAAAAACGTATCTTAATTAATTAGCTTTAAATCAGATGCTAAAAAAAGTATCTCACTTCTAAGTGGGACCTCAATTAACTAATTAGCTAATGTTTGCAAAGTGTGGTGAATATGTGGAAAGGGAGGGAGCTTTTTCTGTAGTGCAGGTTCTGTGCTTAGGCTGGGGGAGTGTGGTCTCAGCTGAGGCCCTGCCTGGAGTTTAGGTTTGCATACAGGAGAGAATATGACTTGGTGGTTATAGTCAGCTGTTGCCAAAACATCATGGTTCTGAACTGAGCTCTGCTACTGATGTACTGTGACTGGAAGCAAGTCTGTTTTGTTGTTCTATTATAGCAAAAGAGTTAAAACAGACTTCTTTGGTACGGCAGTAAGGTTCAGTCAGCTGATGCGTGTGATGCTCTTGAAAGGCTATTGAGTGATATTGAGCGTGAATTTAATCTCTGTATATCAACTCTGATCTATTGCAGTCCTAAGTATTGTGCTGGTAGGATGAGGGAGGGTAACAAGTTCTCTGTGTCTTTCACAATGCCTGCATGAAAACAGTTAGGTCTTTTCTTTTGTTGGTATACCAAATTTCTTTGGTTTGCAGATGTGCAACTGAGGTGAAGTGACCACAGTATGCAGGGAAGGATGGAAAAGATTAAAAACAGAAGATATTGAGAGGCAGCTCTCAGTAACAGGTAAGAAGCACAAATAGATTGAAAAATGAGGGAATGCATAAGGTGGGTTGTGACACAGGAAAGGGCAGAGTGGGGAACACGTGCTTAGTAATAGTATAACAATTAATCATTGATTCCTTCCTTGGCAAATAACAGTACACTACTAGAAACTGTTTTCTCTCTGAGAACTACTCAGAAATAGACTAGGAGGGGAAAATGGATATTTTACTATCATGGAGTAATTTGAGCACTGGTGAAGGACAGCAGAAAGAATTTAACCTCTCAATGATACTGTGTAGATCAAAGACATTATAACAAAGCAGGTATGTTCATCCACCACTAAACTGGCTGTTTCTCACATCCAGGTAAGAAGATGACACTTACTGTATTTTGTACAAAAATCTGTGGCTCTTTGTTCTAGTTGTTTTCCCCTTTGATGATCTGCCTCTCCTTCTACCCTTTTCTCCTCTACAACCTGCACCCCTGACTCACCACTGATGGTTGCAGAACTGACATGCATGTGTCAGGTTTCTCAGTGACTGCCTCAGAGTTTGTGTTCCTGCCCAGCTGAGGACATCTCTTTCTTATCAGATTTATCCATGAAGTCAGATAAACTAGCTTGGTCTCAGGCTCCTTCAAAAATTACCAAGTAAAACATAAAATACTGGTGCCAAAACAGTGCTCTGTGATGTCCAACTGACAGTAGCTTGAAAAAGAGTCCAAGCCACAACTCTTTTCTATATCCATTTACTCACTTCTTACTTCTGCATGTATGCAGTATCATGCATTTCTCATAATTAATCTTATTTCCTGCTGTAAGTTTAATTTTCATTACTGTTCAAGTTCATTGAAATGAAGAAAAACTTAATTTCCCATCTACAAAATACTGTTTTACACTGTTTGCTATTTTAAATTCCTACAATGTATTTCATTTGTTAGCTATTTCTCCACTCTAAGGAGCTCTTGATATGTTCAAGTACAAAAAGGAAACTTCTATTATATTTTGTCCATTTATGAAAATTTCATACAATAGTCCAATGAAAGCATGCACGATTTATTAAACACAGTTACCAATTAATTAATTTCAGGATTATTTCCCTTTCATTCTTAATATTTAACTTTGCCTCAGTAAAGGCTGTTGCTTGCTGCTGGAGATTTTCCTTGGCTTGGAAACAATTATTCCTATCTCTATACTTTGGTATATCATCATTTAGAATTCAACAGTGCCTACAAATAGCATCTAATATGCATTATTATGGATTTGTCAGCAATTAATTTCATCTTTTATTATATTGACAATTTATCTACCTTTTCTTCTCAACTGATATTTAGACCTGACTAATATAATTACTCTGTTCTTCAAAGCCGAGAACAACTTGACTCATCTGAGGAAACCACGAGCACTGAAATGGTAATGCACAATGAAGCTGGCTAACAGGGAAAATAAATTCAGGTTACTTCAGTATCCTTTCCTTGAAATTCTACCTTCTTAAAATTTTGTTTTATATTTTAGCTATGTTCTGGCATATACTCAAATGGAAGAATATGCCATACTCACAGAAAGTAAGGAATTCACAGTCATGCTGATTCACACTGGAAACACCAGCCAGCCAGAGTTATGAGAAAGTACAGTGGCATCAGGAAACCTTACTCTCCTATGATGTAAAGGAAAACAACCTGTGCAAACTGTAATGGTTTGATGTGAGAGTCACATTAGAGTTTGACTGTCTTCCTGTGCACATAGAGATGAGGCTCAGTACTTCTTTTACCTAATCATTCTCTTAATTATGGTGAAGGTAATTTCAATGGGTACGCTGCACTGGGAAGAGCTCAAATCATCCTAAATGCCACACATCCCCAGATCCCAACTTCCATGTGAATCTTGGAGAGGTTCAAATACTCTTATAAGGACAAAACCCATCCCCACAATTCCCACCACATATGCAGGACAGGGACCAATTTTATAGCTTCATCCTTATCACCATTACTCTTTTTCTCTTCTAATTTTCACCCTTTTCTCTCACAATAAATTTCTTGATCCCTACTCATTTACTCCCAGTATCTTAATTTACTTCTTTGCCTCAGCTTTTGTACCCCTGCCTATACTCTTTTTTTCTCAGTTCATCATGAAAATATTCCTCTACTTACTTTTCCAAAAAGGGCCTACTTCCTTATCTTCCCTTTAAAGAGTGTATCACTCCTTTGTTGTTGTGTGGGCTCCAGTACATTTGGAAAATGCAAAGAATCTGGCAAACCCAAAATAGAGCATAGAAACAATACTAGACACTGTTTGTAACAAAGAGAAATTTTACAAATTAATAAATACATCAATTTTTAAATTGGCAATTTTAAGTTGGCCCCTTTAAGTAATTCCAGCTTTTCTTTGAATGACATAAAAAAAAAATCTGATAAAGTTCTGCTAGCATGAGGTGTGCTGTCAGGAGTCATGACAGTGATAAATTTTGAAGAGAAAGTGCACACAAAGAAATTTGATGAAGTAGAGCACATTTTCTTTGTTTCTGCTTAATTTGATGCAGCAAGGGATATAAATACATCATATAAATCTTTGGTTCAAAGAAAAGGAACATAGCAATCTCTCCTCAAACAAAATAAAACTCAGCTGAGCGATTACTTCCAAACAGATCTGGAAGTTTTGATAGTTACTTTTTATCTGAGGTGTGCTTGTCCACTCCACATCTAGATCAATTTCATTTTAGTTTAGCTTAATGTGATAAGGAAGAAATGTTTTTTTAGGAGAACTAGAAATTAAGTTCAAGACAGTTTCTGCTTTTATCAAACATGGGCAATTGGTAGCTAATCTCTTGCACATTTGGTCCACAGTACAACCATGCATCATTTTCAAGTGCCTTGTCAGGACAAACCCAATGTCAGAACAACAGCAGAAAGTCAATACACATGTTCAGTGCTGTAAAAGGGAGAGGAAAGAAGACTTGCACAGAGTGGAGGTTGTAGAACTGTGTTTTTTTCCTGCTGGCACGGAAATGTGATGTTATCTCCCATCTCTCAGGAGCTGAGTTTGATTTAAGGAGTGAAGAATTCATTCTCAATAGCTATTGTGGTGAGGGAGAGGTTCTCAACAACCCTTGAGATGGTGTCAGAGCAAGAGGTGGATATTTCACTTCAAGTAATGTAATTCAAAACAGATTATAAGAATCTAAGGAAAGTAAAAAAAACAAAAGTAGCAATCAAATTTAATAATCTACTGAAAAGATCCACTGCAGCCTGAGGAATTTATAAAATTAGCTATTATTTTTTATCAGAATTATTATTTGGTTGATTAGTTAAAATAAATTAATGTAGCTAGTGAAACAGTACACTTAGCAGACTCTTCAGATATCACAGACAGGATAAAAGAAGCAGTGACTATCTAAGTGTTGAGGGTTAGGTGTCCTTTTTTTTTTTTGTTTTGTCCTTCTGGCCTGCCCAGGGAATTTTTTACCCGTTATGTGCTGGGACAACCTAACTACCGGTACTTAAGGGTGCCTACAGCGGACAAAGAGTGGCCGGGCCCAGGGGGGGAGGAAAAGGGGCAGAAAAAGAGGGTGGGGACAGTTTTTTTAGCTGGGCTTTCTTCGGCTTCGGGGAAGGACGTTGGTGTGCTGGGTCGCGAAGCTGCTGCGGTGGAGAGAAGAGAATTTCGCCATCACCCAGACGGAGCGGCTGCTTCTTCTCCTTCTCCCCTCTTTGTTGGCGGCCTCGCACCCCCTGTCCTGCCGGGACGTGTGGCAGTGCCAGCCACCACCGCGGAGCTGCTGATACACCTCAGCCACTGGCCCAGGATCTCAGCTCATCCCTGCTGTTCCAGCCGACTGTTCCTCGGAGCCCTGCAGGAGCACCAGGACTGCCCGCCTGAGGGGTTTGTGAAAACAAAGCCTCTCCTCCATCCCATCTCAGCCGAGAAAGCTGTCCCGGGGTCCCTGGTTCTGTGTTCTTGTTATTGCTGTAGTTATTGTTGTTTGTTTGCCTGGTTATACTAGTAAAGAACTGTTATTCCTATCCCCAGATCTCTGCCTGAAAGCCCCTTGATTTCAAATTTATAATAATTCGGAGGGAGGAGGTCTACATTCTTTCATCCCAAGGGAGGCTCCTGCTCTCCCTAGCAGACACCTGTCTTCTAGAACCAAGACACTAAGCCACATAGTTCACATACCATATTTAATCTGAAAATTTTTCATATATGCTATTAGTTTGTAGAAATGCGAATAAGTAGCAAATTGAAAAATACAAAAAATACTAAATTTATCTCTAATTACATGTAGTTTGCAGGCTGGGGACTAACTTTATGCTCTTCAAGGTTTGCTTAGTTTTGTTCTTTTTCTTATTGTAAATATTATAGAGACTTTCTCAGCTAATGGCATGCCTGATTTCTTCCAAAAGGTCCCTCTAAGTTCACAGTAGGGAGCTTACAGCTGTCAATATATTCTTCTTTAGCCACCTATTTCCAGGGAAACACTGTGTACAAAAAACCACCGGATTTGAGCTGAAGCTATGTGAATCTTTGGGAGAGAGAAAACGTACCAGTCACACATATTTCTCCTGTAAGCTCCATGCTCTAATGCTCTGTGCAGGAATGTGATGTCATGTTAAGTTCCATACCTAAGAAATATTTCATCCTTAGCTAAGTCTGCCAAGAATCCAGTCAGTTAATGCTACAGGTGACCATAACCTACCCTCTAGAAACTTGTAGCAGTTAAACATAATTTCATACAGTCCAATATTGCTCTAGCAAATAATGCAACCATGCTGTTTATTTCCATATAAACCCCACCTCTGAGGAAATTCTGTCTTAGAAGAATTACTTTTCAATGTCACATGCAACTGCAAAAAATCCTCCAAACCACCTTTTCATGTGTAGAAACAAGGTACAGATGGGGTAGAAATTGAATCTAAGTCAATCCTTCAAATTCTCTTAACCCTCTAGGTGATCCCAACTGAAAAACCCTGAAGCTCCACTCCACCTACTGGGATCCAACCTATTGGGAATCAATTTTCTGATGTTGGCTGCAGCTTTCCATTGGAACAGTCACTGTAACAGCTAAGCTTGTGAATATTCTTTGAGAAATTTCTTCAGATATGTGGACTGTGGGAACTCAGATTGGTGAAGACAATGCTTGGCAGTACCACAGAGGGTATCTGCACTGGCCTCCCTCATAGGTTTGGAGAGAGAACTGTTAAAAGATTAGCCTGTCACTTTTTCTTGCTATATGTACAGGTCCTCAGATACCCTGAAAAAGGGGAAAAAAAGATGCATGTAGAAAAGGTGGCCATTTTCTATGCACAAAAGGAAGCATTCTACCAAGCAGCCTTTGGCTACAGAGAAGTGTTGATAGCAGATGAGCAAAACAGCAGAAGGAATTTAAAGCACAGAAGAAGGACTGTAGCCTTCTTGATGTTAATTTTCTCATGCTTAGAAGGTGGACCCTGAATAATAAAGCAGGTCTTTGACTACATCTGCTGATGAATGTACACTTTTTTGTATCATCATCTGATGCTTTAGAGATGTATTCCTGTACTGTTAATTGCAGCACTGGGCTTTGAGGCAAGGTGAAATGAGGTCTCTTTACTAGGCTAAGTTTTGCTATAGCAGCTTCTGGCAGGAAAAAGTAAGAGTGACAGAAATTTGCTTAATTATGGGAGAAATAAAATAGAAAGTGATATTAGTACAGCAAAACCAGAAATTGAACCAGCTACAGAGCTTCATTTGCTAAGCAGCCTGATTCAACCTGTTACAAACTGAGAGTTGCTTAACAGCAACTCAGTGCTTTAGATCCCAGCTACTGTCACAGAACAGGTTGATATTGCTTTAGCTCACAAACCTCAGTTCCATGGGATCCTTCAGTATTGCTAATGAGCTAAAATAAGGAAAGGCACCATGCCTTTAAGTCCTAAAGAGAATCAAAATGCAAAATCCATGACAGATCATTAATATAATTCATAATCCTGCAGGGACAAAATGTATTTCTGGTAGAAGCTAACCGAATTAAAGAGGACCTAAAAATACTTTCCTGTTTAAAGGACAATTGTGAGAGGCATTTTGCTCAGCTAACCTAATTATTGTTACCAGAAATTCATTACCGGAACTATTATTACCATTCATATCAGAACTATTCTGTTTGGGAAGAAAAGTTGAATGCAAATATCTGCAGAACCTACTAACATGTATATGATAGTATGGAGGAAAGGATTGTTCCCAAGAATTGGGTTTGTACTCATTTTCCACAATAGTCAAAGCAGGCATATGACTGTGCATTCATGAAGCTTTGTTTCACTAAATTTAAATGCACATGTCAATTTCCTAAGCATTTCATATATTTTTAAAGTTTTCCTGGCATTATTTTTTAAAGTCTGATTTTGTTTTAATCTGTTCTTTTTTTACTTTGGTGGTTAGCCCTAACCAAACTTGTTTTCATCTCTTTCACACCTCTTCCCTTTAAGTGTCCTGTCATTCTGGTGCCCTTTTTTCTACAAATACCTTTTCTCAGTATCATTGTCTCCATCTTCAAAAATCTAAATAGTGGTTATCCACATCTTTTCCATTTCTTTTTGCTTATCTGTGGCGATTTTCCCAAACTTTCATTGTATTTTACTTTAGGCCTCTTGAAATTTGACTTTCAATTCTATATCTGAATAATCCTTCTCTCTCTATTTAAGCTCAGTGTTTGCAGAATTTGTTCTGTAATAGAGCACTGTACCAACAGAATCTGGAGCAATTAAAACATGTACACGGAAGGAACATGTGTTTTTATTACAACATAACCACTTTGCAGGTGAAATGGACAGATTTGCTGAGTACACCAGGCTATATGGTGCAGCTGACACATTGGAGGGAAGGGATCCCCTCCTGAGGCACCTTGAGAGACTTGAGAAGTGGGCCTATGCTAACCTCATGAAGTTCAACAAGGAAAAGCGCAAGGTCCTGCACCTGGGTCATTGCAATCCTAGGCATACCTCCAGGCTAGGCAGAGAAGTGATTGAGAGCAGCCCTCTAGAGAAGAAGGAGTTGGGGGTGGTGATTGATAAAAAACTCAAATTGAACAAGCCCTGTGCATTTATAATCCAAAAAGCCAACAGGATCCTGGGCTTCATCAAAAGGATTGTGGCCACCAGGTCAGGCAAGTGATTCTCCCCTTCTACTTCGCTCTTGTGGCACCCCACCTGGAGTATTGTGTTCAGTTCTGGTACCCCCAGCTTGGAATGCTGGAATAAGTCCAGAGGAGGCCACAAAGTTGATAAGGAACACCTTCCCTATGAAGGCAGGCTGAGAAAGCTGGAATTGTTCAGAAAAGAAGGTTGCATGGAGATCTCATAACAACCTTTCAGTATCTGAAGAGGAAAGCCGGAGATACACTTTGTCAGGAACGGTAGTGATAAGACAAGGGGGAATGGCTTCTAACTAAAAGAAAGTAGATTTAGATTAGATGTGAGGAAGAAATTCTTTCCTGTGAGTGAGGTGAGGCACCAGAAAAGGTTGCCCAAGGAAGCTGTGGATGCCCTATTCCTTGCACTGTTCAAGGCCAGCTTAGATGGGGCTTTGAACAACCTGGTCTAGCTAGTGGAGGCTGCCCCTGCCCATGGTGGGGAAATTGAGACTAGAATATCCTTAAAGCCCCTTCCAATCCAAATCTTTCTATGACTCTATTAATTATATAAGTGCTCTTTTGTTTTGTAAGATTTTTGTCTATTTTTCCATCTAGCATAAGCACACACAGAATCACAGATTCCCAGACAACTCATCAAAGGGGTAACAAACCTCAGTAAAATTCAGACTGAACATTTTTAGTCCATCCCAAAACTCTCAATCTCCAATGACTGAATTCAAAGTTCAATTCAAAGTTCCCATCAGAATGGGATGATGAGAAAAAGGCTGAGTAAGTTTAAGACCTTAGGACTAGGGAAGGAATATGCAATTTTGCTAGTAACCTTAGGTCACTGTTAAGAAGGTAACAGTTTTGCTTTGCTTACCCCAGCTGACTGGCATACAATGCATTCTTAACATCATATCTATGGATCCCACCCTACTTTAAATATATCTGTCTGTGTCCAGGCTAGTTTAGCTATCCAAATTTCTTCAAAAGTGAATGAAGAGAGAGAATTACCTTCAGCAAGTAAATTATCCCATAAATTGAGTTAAGATTTTCTGAATCACTTTCCAAGGAATATTCCCCCTTCACTGATTTTAGAAGTCTATTTACACAGTTTGAATTGCTTTAGATGAATGTCCACCACATGTGTGCTTTTGAAAGAAGTATTATTCAAGAAGTGGATATTAAACTTTTTGAGTTCACTGTGTCTACTTTGGACTCCTCAACATTCCATGAAGACACTGACAAACAGAAGAATCCAGTGGATCACTATCATGGTAGCTAAGGGGCTGAAGTACATGATAATATGACTTATGGGAAGAAGTGAAGGGAGTTGCTTCTGTTCAGTCTTAAGGACAGAAGGTTAAAGAGGCATCAAATTGTAGTTTTCAATTACCAAGTAAATGGCTATGGATAAAATACATGAAAAAAGGTCACTGTCTTCCTGAAAGTGCACAGCAAACTGAGTAAAGGCAACACTCAGAAGTTGCAAAAAGCGAAATTCCAAAGAGAAGGAAAAAGACTCCCCTAAAGGCATACACTTAAACACTGACCCCAGCTGCTCAGATAGGTTGTGGAATCCCTGTCAGTGAACTCAAAACTCCTGTGTACAAGTCACAGAGCTGGTCTGACTGAGCAGGTAACTGGGCTCTGAGCAGGTTTATCATCCTCCAAAAGCCCCTTCCAAAAAAGTCTCTAAATAGTGTTAGAATACTTTGTAGCTGCTGAAAGTCAGAGTAAGTATAAGTGAAATAGCCGCATTAATGAAAGGCAAGGTCAAAAGGTACTAAAAATGCATAAAGCTATGTAATCACAAACTCTTTGTCATTTCAGCATGAAAAATTAATTGCATTTACTTTGAAAACTGGGTCAGACATAAACTGCTTCATGGATAAGGCTCAGTTTATTCTTTACTACATCAAAATCCAAAGCTCAGTTTAGCAAAAATAGTTTGGGAAAAAAATTTGCAGTTTTGCAGCAAAGCTCAATGTTCTAGAAAACACAACATTCTCTGACATGTACTTACACATAATAACAACTACTGAGCTGATAAAATATTGATTCAGCCTATGACTTTGACAGTGTTCAGCTTCAAATGGTCTGCTTCAAAGATGAGAAGACTACTGAGCAAGTACCTGAAGAACTGATGAAGATGAAGAATTGAGCAGCCACTAAGAAGAGATAGCAAAAAAGCAAACAATCTGAAACTAAAAATTTTGTATTTACTATAATTCAATCACTATTTATTAGAACAATGCGAACCATTTCCACTAGTGTTGCTCATTTGCATTACACCTTTATATACTTAAATTCACCATAAATTTAGAAAGAAAAGTCCATGTGATATTCAATGAATGTACTGATGTCACCCTACCATGGAATTTAAAATGTGGTTTTATTTTGAAATTAATTACCACTTCTATTCATAGTTTAGTATTTATTAATTATATTGAAAGGGTATTTAAATTGGGTCATACTAATTTAAAAAAAAATTATCACTGTTTACACTGAGATACAGAAATTAGAACAACAATTGCAATGAAAAATCTGTTATCACTTAATGACCCCTATGTACATAATTTGATCAAACAAGATTTAATTCAAAAATAATATGCATGAGCAATAGCATCAATAGGCATAAAATTTAATTCAGTTTTTGCCTGTTAAACCATAGCATTTAACTACAGAATTGGCTCACTGAAGAAACACCATAGACGATCATGATATACAGGCAGATGTATACAGGTATGTGTGTGTGTATAAGACATATACCTGTCATTATATATATGGTCTAAAAATGTTTAATGTGATTGTCTTATACAGTTGCTGTAGTGCAGCATCATTTAAGATAATATGAGCATAATCAAACAACAAACTTCCGTCACACAGAAATTTGTTCCCTGAGTTAGCAAAATACCGTGTTAGTTCGTAGCACTATGGTTGTCATTGACTACTGTAGCAATAAAATCCAGTCCTATCAGTTCTGAAAGTGAACTGAATCATATGGATTATTTTCCCTGTATTATCTTTACCCATCTCTCTAGGAACTCTAGAAACAGAAACACAGGACTGTGCAGTGTCACTCTGTCAACTCCCCCTGTGTCCTTTTTAAGACCTTTTCACTTGAACCTAACATTTTTCTTCAAGCAATTTGTATCTACAGTGACACTGCTCTTTTTCCTAACAAATCTTTTCTGCAAAATTCATTAGCATTTCAAATCATCTTTCTACATTTGAGTTTCTTTTCCCTTTGTAATCACTCTGTTTCATGCTAAGGAGAAAAACACATTAATTATTTATTCCTCAATTTAATGCAATGATGAATAAAGAACAGCCAAATGGCTTCAACTTACACTTTGCAGTACAGGAAACACTGAAAGAGGATTAATTTCAGTCACTATTATTCTCCAGTATGAGTTCTTTATAGCAGCTGCATTAAACATTTCATCTAGCTCTTCTTTGGCAGGTAATTTTTCCACAGAATACTTTTTCTGGGATCAAGAAGAAAACAGATGCAGTTTTAGCAGTATGAAAAATGGTTTCTTTTATGTAAGACTTATCCTTTCTGAGGATTAAGCCCCTCTCTTATTAATTTAAAAGAAAAGGACCCCTCAAAGATAGTCACAGAAATACTCAGAAGCTATCATTAATTATACTGTTGATCAATTACTTTCAAAATCACCAGATCAGATCAAACTCAAAAGGAAATGTATTTTAAGAAGAAAGGTTTACTTAAAACATTAACAGCAAGTAGGTAGGAAATCCCTGAGTAGTTTTTACTTTGTAGTACAGGAACACATTTGTAATGCTCAATAATTTTTTACCAGAAGTAAATCATAGACCATATTTTAAATAGTTCTTCATCACAGGACTAGCTTTCCACCTTAAAGTATTTAATATTTTTAATATTCAAAAGGTGCTTTTAACTCGAAAACAGTAACAGTTTTTACACAAGGAATAAGAGATTCCTCTCTAGCCAACACAAAAGCACTCAAACCCCATAGTAAACTTCAATGGGGAAGCTGGGAAAAGCAGAAAAAAGTGCACCATCCAAATACATAGGAAAAAAAATTCTGTTTCATGCTATGAGATGAACACACTTTCTACTGTAATGAATTAAGTAATACAAAGGCTTTATGTCATATGTCTAAAAAACAGTTTTGATCTTAAGAGAAAGTTTAAGGGAGTTCTGGTTTTAAGAGATTATATTCCTTGGCCTTCCTGCTCCCACAATCAATTAATTTTATACTCTTGAAAGTTGTATTGTGCTATCTAGCTTAATCAGCTTTAGGGGAAAAAATCCTACCTTAAATCTATTTAGCCTGGAAATTTTTAATTCTGTGCATTAGAATTTGTAATTATCCATTTGGTAGGTAAAAGCTGAAACACTTAAATATTAATGAGTTTGTCACCAATCCACTTAATTTAAGAACTAAACAGCATTTCAATTATTTCTGGCTTTCTGAGGACAAGAAATTGAACCAAGTTCAATATTATGATGTAAAACCTAGCACCTGTTTTGAGCAGCTCATTTATTATAGTGAGTATACCATCATTGTTATTCACACTCCAGTGTGATCTCCAAATGGCAGAGTATATATCATTCAAGTTGATATTTACAAAAAAAACCACCATGTACTGTGGAGGACTGGTGAAGAAGCCTTTCAGTGACTTTTTTCCTGTAAGAAGCTTGCTATTCTTGCCTCACTGTAAAAAATGGCAAAACTCACAGTACATTTCAGCCATTGTTTCTTGCAGCCATTTGCCAAGAAAAACAGGTAACATAGCAACTATTTGTAATCATGTTTCTGAAAATATTTAGACAGATGGGATGGTGACAAGATGTTGGTAACTGCAGGTTTGAAAGAAAGCATACTTTCAAGAATCATCTAGCCCACCCATTTACAACAGCAGCTTAGCATAAACAATATTGCTCACATATATGAAAATTTCAGAAAATATTTCACTTAAAAAATCTTCAGAAATTTCCGAAGCATAATTGAAAGCAGATATTTTTAGGCAGTTACATTTGCTGATACAGGGAATAATGGTAGTAAAATAGCCAAAAAACACCCACATTCTTCTAAAAATTGACTAACAATCAGCAGTGTATAATCCATACACTGTAAAATCTAACATTTGTTTAGCATTTATTAATATTGAATTTCATGTAATTTTTATCCTTTCAAAAAATATTAAAGCGATAACAGCCAATCTCTATCAAAATCTGTGATAAAATTTGTCAAGTTCTTCAAGGAAGACAGGACTTCAATAATGCATCTCTGGGAAAGGGTCACTGCTGGAAGTGTTTACCATGGGGACAAAAACAGTAGAAAAATATGAGAGATTAATATAAGGTAGCATCTTAGGGAACAGAAAATATGACCTGGAAAAAGCTAATAGAACTGACATTAATCAAAATTTCACTTCAGCACAGTTGCAATGCCTCTCTGACTGGAGGAAAATATCTTTAACAGAACCCAAAATTTTTACTGATGCACTAACATAATTCTAAACATATTTCTTTTTAAAACATCTGGTATTTTATATCAGCATTTCCATATTAACAGCACTGAAATAATTCGAACTTAGTGATTCAAAAGATATATATGTCATACATCTGAGTTCCATCATAGACACTCACCGATTTCAAGTTTTTATGAAACGGAGGCATGTAGACAAATCAGTCCATAGCTGAAAACTCTCTTTGTCCTAGTGAATAGGCTTGGAATCTTATGAAGTAACTGCAATATCTGCATCTGTCAGGGTACTTTTCATGATAAAGTTCATTACAAAGACTGTGAGGGGAGACCATAATAATGGTAAAAACATTAAACAGATCAGTAAATTGTAGTTAATAATGTAAGCATACAGATATATAGAATTTCTATTCAGAATATCACCTGAAATTTCCTAACTCTGTGGTACTTTAAGGTTATTATTCATTATCATTTAAGGTACTATTCAAATTAGAAAGTGCATTTCTGACACACTAATAACAGAATAATGGTCCTAGAATGGATGCCAACAGAGTAATTTTGCCTGTACATTTTCAAGCAGAAACTCTATCAGACAGATAGAATAATAGAAAATAAATCTGCAGATCAATGAGTACAAAGGAAATTTGTACTTCTGGGAGACAGAAGTTCTGTTCAGAGTGACATGGTTCCATTTGATACTAACAATTTCTTGTTCCATACTATATATCGATATGTGGATATATCTGTGCTGTCATCCACCAGTTTTAGAGAAATGAAAATTACATTTCTGTATCTAGTAATTCTTCCACTTGTTTTTGATGCTGCCAGAAAATGGTTTATACCTGCTGTGCAGGTGACAGTGCTTTGGAGACAGCAGCACTATAGAATGTCATAATAGTACAATAGGAATTTCTAACTATTTTTCTTTAGATAGCCAAGAAAATCAAAAGGCATCTTTAAGATTGCCTACATGCCCTGTTTTCTCAGCCACACAATGTAGGCACTGCTATGAACAACTACATGTAGCACTGATGAGCACAAATAAACACTCAAAGAGGGAGCAATCAAGGAAAAATATTAATTGAAAAATTATTTCTAAATATATTTTTCACTTTAGAAGAGCATATGCTTAAAAAATAATCATTCATCATATTAAAAAATAATCTTAAAAATTACGTTTGTTTTTTGAAGATCTGACAGTTCTTTACCCTTCTCTACTTGTTTATGCATTCCTAGTGAATTTATTCCAGTTCTGAGTTCCCTAAAGTCTTCACAGCAGCCTACAACATCTTCAGCTAACACACTTCAATTACATAGAGCTCATCACTTTGCTGGGAACAGATAGGCAGCATACTAAATAAGGGAAGATAAAGACTTCTCAACTCACTGTCTTCTCAGTTGAAAAACTCTGTTTTTGTCTAAACTTTACACCAGGGAAGATCTGCCAGGTATAGCAGAGGAGCCAGTTCAGTCCACAAAGTGGTTTGGTACAGAGTGCTGACTTAATAACATCTAAAAGTGGAAAGAACAGTGCCAGCAGGGATGGAAAAGTAAACAGGTGTCACTGCAGGAGAGAGTGATATGCAATATTATCAGTATTCTTACTGCCTCCATTTTAGGAGATCATAAGTGGACTTATGAAATTCCATGATAAGGAAGAAAATCAGCAAGTCAGAAAGTAGAAAGACCTGCTACTCTCTGTTAAGTCTGAATATTAACACATAGCCATTGTATCACTATTAGCAAAGTCAGACAAGTGTCAAGGTCAGACAGATGGAAGTTCCATGATATTATTTGCTGGAATAAAGCTTGGAAATCAAGTTCTCTGTTCACAAGGCCAGACAACCTGTACTCTAATATTCTTGATTCACAAAAGCTTGATTTTGCATCTAGTTTTGCATAGTTTTTATGTGTAATATCATCTGTTATTTTCCCCAATAGTGATTGATTTTTCTTCTTAAATTCTGAATGAAATGTTTTCTTTTTACCAAATTGGGGACCACAGAAGTAATTGTTTCAGCTGACTACATTCTAGCACGAGACATCTAAATTTATTTCAAAGACATGCTTTTTTTGTTATTTTTTCAGTTAATTAAACCAATAGATAGCCTGTAGTGTTTTCCAGCTAAATTACCACTTCCCAACATACATCATATATACTTTGTGTTCCAAAACTTTTGTAGGTTAGGAGCTACCAGTACTTGTAGTGGTAGTAACTATAGTGCTAATTTAGATCTTTATACACGGGATAATTGATTATTACTTACAGTTTGCATGAATTTGCCTTGAGTAAATCAGCAAGGAATATTCTGATCCAAACACTTTCCTGAGAAAGATAGTGCTTTGCTCTCCTTTAAGGACACCTCAGTTTCTGTATCAGCCCATAGTTTAGAAACCTCCCCAGGGAAAACAACTAAAACAAACAGTAGCTTTTCTATCAGTATAAAGTCATATTTTTTTTCTATCAATTCAAAGTCTTCTTTATTAAAGTTCTGTCTGAGGCCTTAAGGTAAATTTCCAACAGTAAAATGATGTATTAAAGTTGAAACTACGCTGCTAAAAAGTTCTTTAAAGTAAAAAAGTGAACATTAAGGAGATGGGAGAAAGAGAGACAGGAAGGAAAGGTCAGGAGCCAATAGTCAAAGGACATCCAAAGACATGGACACCCTACCCTTCAGTAAAGTATTTCTTCAATAAGTTATCAATGCAGAAATGAAAATACACTGTGAACTGAGGTAACAAAATTTCACTAATTTCCTCCTTCACTATTTAGGTGAATGGTATTCCAAAAGTTCTGAGAAAGGAAAACCACATAAATAGCATTCCCTTGAAAAATTATGTGAAACATAAGGTAGCTCAGAAACTGAACATATGTTAACAGCAATGTGATGCCATGAAAAAGAAATTATTGTGTACAATTATTACCAGGTAACACTCATAACGAAATTACTTCACCCTGCTCAATACTAGTAGAGCTCCACCTGGATTATGAGGCTGATGGCTAACCATTGTAATGCATACAAGATGTGGAACAACTGAAAAGACTGCAGGGAAGAAAAAACCATCCCCAAATGATCAACAAACTATAGTGGAAAGAAAATGGAATCTGTTTGTTTTATGGGGAGAAAAAAAAAGCAAATATAAATAAATTTAACAAAGACCTAGTATTTTAGAAAATAAGAGCACAAAAAAAAATTCTGCAAGTGTTCTCTGAATATGATTTACAATAATGTTTGAATTGCAGTAAGAAATATTTATAATAGATGCTAGAAAACACCTTGTAATAGGAGAACCAAGGTCTAAACAATTGCCTGAAGGAAGCACTATCATTTTGGAAATGGTTGTGTAGTAATTCAGGAATTAAGGCAGTCTGGTGAGGATTGGTGAGATAATATATTGATAGTCTTCCAACCTTATTTATATTATCCAATGAATAGATGTGCGCATATGTACAACTGCATATTACTTATTCATGTTTCCAAGAGAGACCTTTCTTATTTGAAGAACAAAAGAGCAAAAGCATGAATACAGTGATAACTCTGCAAAACCCCAGACTCTGTTCCTGGCTTTTGTCAGATTAGTGCACTTTATATGTTTTAAAAACATGGCATGAGATAGCAATTTCACAGTTGTTTTTCAAAATATACTCATGAAGTTCAAATAATGTTTTATTGTTAATATTCATGCCACAGTATATTTGACAGCTGCAGTACTAACATAAGTAATCCTGCTCACATATGATGAGCTGGTCTAACATTTTTCTAGTTTCACTGAGTGATATTATGTCACCAACATTTAAGTAGTCTTCCTGATGATTCCAAACAGAAGTTCTACTGAAAGTAAGACTATACAGTATGATCTACTGATATTAAATTGTATGTGCATACATTTTAAGAAGGAAGACAAGCATATAAAATTATTAAAATCATAGATTTTGTCATACTGCTTTATTTCAGAGTGGATAAAACATGAGAATAATACAAGATATTTTAATTGGTGATGAAATAGATTGTAGAACTATGTAAAAAGGGGTATAGATTATAAGTAGAACACTTCGGTCACATAAATATTAAGTTTAACAGAGATACCTGATCTTATTCACCCTCTAACATCCTTGGAAGACACTAATTATCATGTTGGTATCACAACTTAAACTGGGCAAATCAGGGCCTTCATTTTTATGTAAACACACTGTATTGTCCACAATATCTGATTCTCTTAGGTTTCTATGTTAATTTTGCAAACTTTGCAAAACTATTACTTCAATCCTGCAGTCATAAGGGAGCATGTGGCTGCTTAGGTTTTGAACCAAGACTGTCTCCATTTAGTTTCACTTCATCACAGTACATTTCCCAAGTTTTATTCAATTCAGATTAGTGGTTGGATCCAGCTTGACTGAGAAGTGGAGCACAGCTGTGTGGTACAGAAAAGGGCATCTCCAGCTTCAAAATACTACACTGGCCAGCAATTGCCAGTTGATCATATTTGTACCATCTACCAAGAAAACAGAACAAGCTGGATGTGTTGCTGTCCCTTGGGAAGCAAACATGGTGTGTGGGGTGACGATTCATATCTTTGACCTGTTTGGAGTTTGCTGACACTCCCATGAGTCCTGCTTACCCACCTTTCCTTCCTGTGGATATCAGTAGAGAAGAAGATTGTGGGCACTGACCACTTTGTATTCAGATGTGGGTGTTCAAAAGCACACCTGGGAACAGTAATATCCAAGACTATCAAACAGTGAATAAAATGTAAAAGGAACTAACAGTGGAAAACATTAAAAGGTTAGTTTCTCACTATACCTACACGTTTACAATTCATAGGGATGCTTTTGTATAGTTTTGTGTCTTTGCACTAGTGAGAAACTGACTGGAAATCTGTTTCAGACTTACAACTGCAAAGTTGTCCATTTGACTTGTATAAAATTTTTAGTAAGAACAGATATAACTACAGTACAGAATCTACATTAAATAAAATTTCAAGAAGCAGAATATTCAAAAGGGAGAAAGGCAAAACAACAACCATTGCTTACAAGCAAATAATTGAGAGATTCAAGCTACTGTTAAAATACAATTTTTAACAATAAGGAGCTACTAAGCCATTGCCTCTGAAATCTCAGAAAAACTAAAAGCTTAAGTGAATGTAAAAATCAATAATTTTATTTCAATAGTATTCAGCATTCAATTTGTCCTAGTGTGGATTATAACTTTTCCCATGCAACCGCTCTCCTCCTTTATAAAACAGTATCAGAGTTCTCTAAACTTTTTTAAAATGTCCTTTTTTTGCAGGAAAAAAACACCAAAAATATACAGGAATGGTATGCACCTTTAGACAGGAAAATTCTACAAGTTGAGAAATTCAGCTTGGAAGCAGATCTAGTCAAAACTCTTCTAAACACAAATTACAAACTTTCACCAATTATTGTTTTGAAGAACAGACTGTAGATATTACTTTAAAGTTGAGTTACAATGCTAATATTTATTGGCAGTTACTGCCCTTCTGATAGTCAAGATGGTGATTTTTCAGTTCCCTCTCTGCTTTTTCACTATTAACCAAGCATTACTCAGCACAGACAGGTAATGTTTTTAGGAGCTGATTTATCCCCGCAAGTCTAGAGGCTTTGGTATCAGGAATCTTCAAGGACAGTCAAAACTAATTGAGCACAGGTGGAACTACAAAATGAGTAATGTACCAACAGGGATGGCAGTCCTGAAAAATGCAGCCTGACTGGTATTAAATACAAGTGTGTGTCAACTTTTTGCTTAGGGTTGAGAAGTAATAGTCACACCTCTTGTTTATCTAATTAATTCACTCTGCTTTGCAGCACTGAAAAAAGCACCTGAGGTCATCTAATTGAGAAACCAGGTTTCTTACAGTGTTAACATGCATTTTTTGAAGCCTGCAAACATCTTGTCTTTTAGAAGAATACAACTGTACAGAATTGTCTCTGACAAGACTCCATATGAGTATATACTAAAAGAAGCATACTGTCCTAATACAATTACATGATCTGATAGACATTCATCTCAATTCCATAATTTATTCTCAATAACCATTTGCAGACAGCATAAGCAAAACAGTGTGCATGTGAGAAAAGACTGTTTATTCCTGTGACATTTAAATATCTAGAGGCTTTAAGCACTCTAATGAGTGCTAGCAGAGACATATTCAAGATAGAATAGACACCTATTTTTCAGTTTCTATTATACTAATCAGCAAAGCTATTAATTTCCCAAAGTGCTTAAATGCATAAGGCAGAACTGAATTAAGTAAATTGCCATGATTAATTGTGAAGATACTTCTCAACGCTGTATTTTGGCTGACCTTCATGATTTAATTGGCAGTGCTGTAAAATACCGCGTGTCACATACAGAACCAGTTAAATAGTTGACTGCAAGCATTGGAAGAAATTTTCGAATGTACAATATTTAGATAGGTATCAAACACTTGCCTTCATATTTACCTACATATAAGACTACACCTCTGATATTTGGATCCTGTATTTCAGCTTCCAAACATGGATTTTGGTGCCTTCAGTTAGACATCAAGATATAACAAGTTGTGCTATCATTTTCTTCCTGAATTTTTTGTAGTTTTATTCTAGAATGTATTTTCCTTCATGTAAGCAGCTCTCTAGCTAACAAAGTTGTTGCAACAACTTGACTTACCAAATTGCTACCAAGGATGTGGGTATTAACATGCTCTATAGCAAATGCTGGTACTTCTCATTATAATGCCACTATCCCTTTAGAAAAGCTTATCTGGCTCTTCAGAAAAAAATATGACTTCTTGTAATTGATTTTAATCCAAAGGTGCATGTTGGTTTCCTGATTTGAGAAGAGAGTGTTAATGTATCAAACCCTTCCAGACATAAACCAATCTAAATAAATAGATCAGTGAACACTATGTATATCTCAAATTTTATTTGTCTCTTGTGCCTTTCATTTTTAGTAATAGCCATCTCAAAATGCATAGAAAGATGTCAAGTAAAAAGTACTGGATTAAGTATCTGTGACTTTTGCAACAACAAAGAGATAACCAACACTTATGAAGTGAATTAGACATATTAAAACACTAACTGATTCTATAACAATCTCTTTGCTGTTATTCTCCTCTAAGAAAAAAAATTAGAAAACTCTGCTAAAGTTCCTGAATCATCCTGAGGTAATTGAGAGACCACAAATCTCTGAAGTAAAAATTTCTTCATCCCTTGAAGAACAGCTACTGGAACAAAAGCACTCTTCTTAAAATGACCTGTAAGGTGACAGGCAGGAGGAGTTAAAGTATTTTATTTTCCAGAAGTCATTACTTATGGAGAAAATCATCATTCACTAGACCGACAATGGACAGATGGACACTTCGTCATGACACACCCAATTGACACATTGGTGCATCTATCATTTTCTTACTTCTGAAATCAAATTCTGTCACAAAATAATCCCTGCATAAATGGTAAGAAGGCAATGGCAACACATCATTATGTGAGTAAGATTTCCAAACAACTTCCTACTTAATACGATGCAGCAGCTCATAATACTCCATTTCATGGTTTCCCAAGGGCTCAGATATGATGCTTGTATTCTTCTTTATGGAATTGGTGAGGCTAGAGACTAATAGGTGCCACTGATCACTGCTCTGTATCTTGATATATATATGTAAATCTTCAGGGAAACTGTACTGCAGCCTTTCAATAATTAAAGTGGGCTTATAAGAAAGATAGGGACAGACTTTTTAGCAGGACCTGTAGAGATAGGACCAGGGTAAAAGCTAAAACTAAATGAGGGTCTGTTTAGATAAGCTATAAGGAAGAAGTTTTTTATAATAAGGATACTGAAACACTAACTGAATCGGTGGTAGATGCCCCATCCCTAGAAACATTGAAGGTCCTGTTGTATGCTCAGCCTGCTCCTATTGAAGAAGTCCTGCTCATTGCAGGGGAGTTGGACTACACAACCTTTAAAGGCCCTCCAATCCAAAACATTTTTTGATTCTATGACTTATTTTCAATTTCAAAATGCAAAGATTTTAGAACACAGAATAATTCTCCCTCTATACTTGTGAGATGATGAGCGCCTACAGATTTTTATAGTAATGAAATGTCACTGCCTCATGACCAGTTCTTCTAGCCTGAATTCCACTGGAAATCTATCACTTAAAGAAAAATACAGCCATCATTTCCTTTCTTATTGTCTTAAGTATGGGGAAGAGAGCTTCTGCATCCTGACTTAAACAATTTAAAGTCTCTTTCTCATAGTTATGTAACTAAACTAACTAAATACAACAAAAATAAATCCTTGATTAAAGGTATATTCTATTAGCTGTCTCAAAGGTGACATGGTTTAGAATAAGATTCAGTTTGGATGTAGGTGAAGTTTGTCATAATGGATTTTATGAAGATAATTTTACAAGGTACCAAGAATTAAATTTCTACAGAAATCACAAATATGCTTATGTATTAACTAGAAATGCATGAGACTGTGATCATGAAACCTTGCTCTGACATTTGATTGGCATTGCATCTGGCTCACCTAAGACTGTCTGAAAAAGGCAGAAAAGTCTTGCAAGTGATATTTAATAAGGTAAAAAAAAAACCAACCCAAAAAACAACTTGCCTGGTTCTCTCACAAAAAGTAGCATTCTATAAAATGGTTGTTGTGGAAAGAGGCTGATAAAATTCTATCTGTTGAGGCAAAAAAGATGGAGAGGCTTTAATTCTCCCTTCATCTACTTAAAGGCTCAATGCAGAAAGGACAGAGCTAGTCCCTTCTCACTGGTACACACTAAAATATGCATCTTCCCCTTTCTGACATTTAAAGAACAATACAAGAAAAGTACTGACTTTATCGCTGATGTTTTAGCTGACTGGAGTCAGGCACAAATTGTTTTATAAGGAACATTTTTAGAAAAAAACAATATATTTGTAATGCCAAATTAATATCTGTTCCTTCTACTGTATTACTAGGGCATGGGGAGTTATTTCATTAAGAACCATCAGACTGAGCAAAGCACACTGAGTTATGCTCTTTATGTTTTATTTGGTCTGCACTGGATACAGAATGTAAACATTTCTGAACCATATCAACTAATGCATTAAAATGCATTTATATATCACTGTCAAAAAAAAATACAACAGATTTATTACTGTTTTACTTATTATTACTGCCTAATTCCTTAATCAATATCTATAAACCATTGGTATTTTTCACAACCAAAAAACCCTGCTCTAAATTAGCAGGATTTTTATCTTTACTAACTAACAAGTAAGGTCAAAGAAAGTTTTCTGAATGGCAAGAACATTTATGTATGAGAAGAGAAATGGTAATCAACTTATATCGAAGTTCCAAACTTTAGTATTTAATCCATAAACTTCTGCAAAGCTTTTCAACATGGTCAATAGTACGTGATTTGAGTGAGCATCTGGTACCATAAACTAGTACAACAAAAATATGAAAATGTCGTGGTTTAAAACCAATAACTAAGAAAATTACTTATTTCTAGTTGTGAGATATGGATTAGAATAAGGGCAAAACAGGCATAAAACTTAAAAGGAATAAACAAAGTTTATTGACAAACTACAATAATAAGAACACCAGAATAAACTTCCAGAAAAACCTTTTCATCCCTTATCTATTTACTATTCTCTCATTCACATGACAACGGAGACAAAAACTTTGGAACTTTGGTGGTTAAAACAGTCCCAATTCTTGCTACAGTCCTTTCACCTGTCTTTGTAGAGAAACAGAAGTTTCTTCCTGTTAATTTATGGAGTTTCTCACAAGAAAACTATTTTTGTTATAGTTTTCCATTGCCCTGATATCAGCTGTCCAGAGCTGCTGTTATCAGAGCCCACCCCTCCCATTTTTCACATCACTCTGAGATGTGTATGGGTCATGAGTCGAGGGATAGCATTTTTAAGGATGAGTATTCAAAGGCAAAAAAAAGTCTTCTTCATCTGTTTCTGTGAGCTTCACTAGACAACAGTTTTCTCATTGCCTCTCAAGGCTTCAAATCTCCCAGCACTTCACTATACCATAATTACTCAAGTTTACACTTTGAACACTTTATTACTCCCTAGATACTTATCATGAATTAAAGGAGTTTTTTCCAGGACTTCATTGTCCATCTCCATAGTCTAACAGAAAGACATTTCAGCTAAATTAAAGCATCTTCTTAATTCTCTACCTTTCTTGAAGTTTCTTTTCTTTCTTGTCACTGGTAGTTTATAAAGTCTCTTTTCATGTTGATCATTCTCCTTTTCTCTCTCTGGATAAAAGATTAATCTGCAAGTCTCATCTGGGTAATGAAAGAGTTAAAATCTTGCCCAGGCTGTTGTAGGTAGTTCTGTGGCCTCGGCCGGTGCAGGAACTGGAGCCGTCTGTGATGGAAGGTTCCTCATGGCTGCTCTGGAGAGTGTGGTCACCGTCTCTGCTTGCTGCAGGCCCAGAGCCCCTCTCCTTCTTCACTCAGCAGTTTCTGGTGAATTCTATCACGGCAAAACCTGCAGCCAAGCCAGGAACCGGCCCGGCCCGGACAGGGCTCGGGACAAGCCCCCCGCAGGCCCCATCTCCCAGCCGGGAGACGCAGCAGGCCCAGCCCGGCCCCCGCCCGGCCGCATGGCCTGGGCTGGGAACGGGAGGCCGGAGCTCCGCCACTCTTCACAGCCAGGAAACAAAGAGAACCAAGAGAGCTCTGGTTTTACACTTTAAGGTAGGGTTCACAAGTTGATCCCACTTTTCAATGGCCTAAACTGCTGTCAGTTCTCAGCAATGACTGATAATTGGTCAGGAGAAAAGACTCCGGGCAGTTCCCAGAAACTTCAACTTTTCTTAAAGGTAAAGTAACTCCATGACAAAAAATTATACAGAACTCCTAAAGAGTGCATTTAATAATCTTCATCATAGCAGGAAATTCATAGCTAGACATTTATTCCCTTTAAATATTTAATTCCCACCAATAGGCAACAGTTTTTCAAGACTGCATCCTTATGATGGTACTGGATTGTCATGCAATTTTTACCTTAGGTTTCTACACCACCACTTCATGCCTATACTCTGCATGGTGAAGACCAGGACAACCTGACGTGGTCTCACACTTTCAATGCAATCTAATTCTGTTTCGTGACTCTGTAACTATATCCCCAATGTCCTGTCAGTCTAGTCCAAGTTAAGCTTCAATCATGTGTGGCCTCTTTTCTCAAGTACTTAAAAATTGCCTTGACAGCTTAATGTCTGCCTGCTTAACTCCACCTCACAGTCATTTCTGTTACATCAGCCACTTCCTCTGCTTTCTTGCAAATATTTAATGGCACTCCAAAATAGCTACATTATTTTCTACAGTAAATATCACCTCAATATAAGCATTTCTAGATCCTTCTACATGAACTATTAGAAATAAATATAAATATAGATTTTTAGCAAGTGAATCAAATGCAAAATACATGGTAATTTGGCCAATCTACCAGTGCACACTGCAAATATTATTTCTTGCACCATATCTCATAACAATCTCATGGTGCAAAGGGAGACAGGTTGTGAATCTTTTGTGCACTTCAGCTGAGTTGATACATACATAACGTATTTAACTGAGGGGAGAAGTACCGCAATGGCTAAAGAATTAAATGGAGGATTACATTTTCAAAGAAAAATAAAACTGTGAAAAAAGATTGTTATCTGTTTTATTGCATAACGTACCTTTAATTAGGGATATTAGTAAAAACAGACCAGCAATTAGGGGAAAAAAACCCCAGGAACTATCAACACAGACTGACTCTGCACTGAATGTAAATGATTTAGAAGATTCAAGGTGCCTGAATGTTTCTAATGAAATCAATTGGAATAATAAAAACCCTGTCAAAATATGTTAAGTTTCTTCAAGAATCTACTTTAAAAAGAAATGTAAATGTAATGAACAGCCTTCCTTGTAAAATCAATCACTTATTCAAAGAGAAAGTAAAGTTTGCAGCAATTTTATTCAATAACACATTATTTTCTTAACATACAACCAAGAGACGGAAATCTTGATCTCCAAACTGAGCACAGTTCGAGCTTACCTTCAGAAGCAAAACTCTTGCTCCATGATATACAAACAAACACGTTCATTCAAAGGGATGTTTTTTGTGTCCACGAAAACCTGAATGCTGAAGTTGTATGTGTCTAGGCATGATTTTTTTCATTGCTCTCTTTTCACATATTCCTTGTTTCTTATTTGCAGAACCCTATGCTGTTTGCCTAAGCAGTGATAAGGAGGACAGTTAGTAACTGCACAGTTCATTGTAAATGAAGCAGTACCACAACTAACAGCTGGCATTTAAGGCTCACTAAAACACTAAACTAAGTTAGCCCTGAAATGAACAGGTGAACACCACTGGGAAATTCAAAAGAAACCCTGTTCCCTACATATTATCTGGTTTAGAAATCTTTAAGAGTTTTAAAGCCATACAGATTAACTTTGTTGAATAGGATGACCCTCTTCACCACAGTTTGCTTATATGCTCTGCCTTTATGTTTTAATATTACATTGTATTACCTAGCTACCAAGTATATACAAAGAACAATTAGTCAAATTCATGCTATCATTTGGATTTTACTCAGAGGAATTCCATATTTGTTCTGTGGGTTGATCGGCTTTATCTTCTTGGTTAAGAGCTTTGCTAAAAATAAGAGTGAGAAATAGCGAGAAATTATTCAGGAAAAAAAAACAACCAAACCCCTAAAGCATTACAATTATCTGTTTCAGCTCAGATAAAAGGCTGAAAAAACCACCAGTGTCCCATGATTCAGTGAATCCAGGTCTGCCTTGTTCTGGTCCCTTCCTCTGTTATCTACTAATCCTTTCTGAGTTTATCCAAGATTAAGGACTTTTTGTTAAAATTTCCTTGATTGTGATTCTGCCCTCCCTTTACCCTGCACTGATGCTGCTCCTTCTATCATATTTCCTTGAGCATTTTAGCTTCACTGTGAAATATGGACATTAAAACTGAAATAAAATAGAAAAAAACCTCTAAGGGCTATGTTGAACTGCTACAATAATTAACCGTGAATATTGTATTGTATGTATTTTCTGCCAGTCGGCTGTTATCTTGCATAAAAATGTGTGTTTGAACATTGAAAATAACCTAAATAACTTTAAAGTAATGCAGATCACCCATGTGTTAGTCTTAGGAAAGTAACATCTGGAGGATTGGACTCTGAATGTGAGCTCCTCACTGGATGAAGATTTTAGAAGCTCTGACAGCAGCTACATCTTATAACTTCCATCACGCAACTGTTTTTGCTTTTCTGTGGCTATCCATTACCCAGGCTTTCTTCTCAGAAGAACCATGCAAAAATAGAGGAGGAATTCTTGTTGTAGAGTTGGTGACTCTGTGTGTTAGAGACTCTCATTGTAGAGCTCACTGAATTTGGGTGAGGTGGGTGAATCCTGATTAATCCAAACTACATTGGTCTGAAAGCAATTTCTTTGGTGCAAATACGGATTAATTTGTTTTTTCTCAGGTGAGGGTTCTGGCACACACAGATGCACTGAAATTTATTCTGCAGTATGCATTTTAAAGCAATTCTCTCATAGCTGATTCTTCTCATAATTATCAGTGCTCTGCAAGTCTCTTCCCACTGCATAATTTAAAGAAAATCTCAATGAATACTTTAAGCGATGCAAGAGAGGGAGGCCTTCCAAACACTGAGATACGGCATATCTGGTTTTATAGATAAATATCTTTATGAGACAGCTGAGATGCCCAGATTCTAAACTAGCTGCATATTTTATTTAAAAAAAAAAGAAAGTAAATATTACTTTTATATTCAGTTTTGTTTCCACATCAGTAAAAAAAAAAAACACAAAATAGGGAAATAAAGAATCTCCTTTTGGAGAGCATATTCTAAGGAAAAATATTATTTAGAATCATTTGATGCACACTTTTCAGTGCGCCTTTAAATCCCTAAAAATTACTGTCGCCATTTTATATCTGGAGAAATTGGCAGGGAAGTTAGCCTGTACATGATTTATCTTTTCACACTGCTAGATTTCCTAGTTCAGGGGTTCTCATCCTTTTGATAGCCAAGGCTCAGCTCAAAATATTGACAGGTGCATCCAGGTCTGCCAAGTCTTTGGGCCCTGCTCTGAAATTTACCAATCCTTCCTGAGCCTATCTAAGCCTTAGGATTTCTGTCCCAATTTCCTCAACTATGCTTCTGACCTCCTCCTGTGTGATGGTTTGACATTGATTGATATTTGGGGAAAGAAGTAAGAAACCACCCACGGAAGTGATTTCGTTGAGAGAAGCTGCTAGGAACTTCCTCTGTGCCTGGGACAGGCCAATAGCTGGCTAGTTCTTAGAGCTGACATTTTGCACCATTTAGAAATTAGGCCCAGCTCTGTGAATTCCACCTTTTAAAAGCCTCAAGTGTGGGAACTTTTTTCTCTTTGTTTCTGGCCTCAAAAGGTAACGGAAGCTCTGGTGGGGCCAGCCCTGCTCCCTGCAGGGCCTATGCGGCCTAAGGGAGGCTGGGCCAAACCCCAGCGGCTCCCAGGCAGAGGACAGGACGCCAGGGGCCCTGGCCCCAGGCTGGGCCGGGCCATGGCTGCTGACATCTGGCCGACACCAAACCCCTCCCCCAGCACCCACCAGCTCCAAGCCAAGCCCCGCCTCCCAAGCAGCTGCCGGAGGGGGGGTGCCCAGCGCAGCCTGAAATCCAACACCATAACTGCTGTGGCCACTGGGCGAGATTTGACCATTTCACTACACAGATGAGACCCGCAGACCTCGATCCTCTCTCCATGGAGAGGAGTGACAACACATAGGAAAACAACATGAGAACACCAAGGTCAATAAAGAAAGAGTCAAGCCTCAGACTGAAGGAAAATGAGGAGATGCCTAATGGGGCTGAAATATTCTTTTGATAGGGCCATGGAGATGGATGATGATATACTGAAATATCTCCTTTAATTCATGAGAGAGTATGGGGAAATGAAGTATTCAAACTGTATATCTGAGCAGAGGCATCCATTGATGAAGCGAAGCAGATGCTGGAGTAGCAGTGATCCCATGAGAAGCTTGAACAGAGAGAGAGAGAGATGAGAGTTGATGAAGACTCTTTGCCCCCAGGGAGAGAAGAAAACCCCTGTTCCCAGAGATGATCACAGAGACAGATGGAGAGAACCTTTGCCTTTGAACAACTCATCTTTAAAATAATACCCCATGAGTTCATCGTGCATGGACACACCTTTAGGAAAGCTGTGAAAATGGGAGAAATGTCACAATGGCAGAATTTTTGTCCAGAAGGTTGCTATTCGTGGAAAAGAGAAGCCACAAGAAAACTGTTTCTTGCAGAAAATTCTCCATGGCACGACAAGAGAAAACTCCTCTCCCTACAAGAACTGATGGAAGACTATTATACAATAGTTGTATAATAGTCGGTACTGCTTTACCATCCCAAGTTTTGTCTCTACATGGGAAAGGAAAGAGTCAGGTAGGGGGAGGAAAGGTGTTCTGGAGGTTTTATTCTGATATTTCTTATTCCTGTAGTCCTGTTAATAAAATTTCTTTATTCCTTTTAAGTTTTAGGCCTGTTTTGCCCTTCTCCTAATCCATATCTCACAAGCAAGAAATGAATAAGTGCCCTGGTGAGTTTAGTCAGCGCTAAAACCCACCACATCCTGCCACTTCCTTCTCTTCCTCTATACTCTCAGCTTTAGCCACATTGGTCCTGAAACAAGAATAACGAACCCACTGATCTGCATCTGATTGTGTCCAGGGTATTTTGATACCTCTTCTTGGGAGCAGGGGAAAAATGCAGAGCTCTGACAACAGTCCTGCACAAAGCTTGCACAAACTCCTTGCTTTGAATGTCTTAGAGAAAGGGTCTAGTAAGCAGAAACCACTTTCCTAAATCACATCATCTTTTGTGGGCTTTCATGTTTATCCAAGGACAGTAAATGTGCTGTGAAAGGTAGGCAGTAGGTTTTCCAGCAGAATATCTCCTATATGTTAAAATAATAGGTTCACTGGGGAAAAAACCCACATTACCACTATCTAAAGACACTCGAATCTGATGAATTTATCCCACATTAAAATAGTGTTGTAAGAATATGAGCATCTAATGGACTTCTAATTGAGTTCAGCTTACAGTATAATAATTTGCCTCTAAGAAGGATGCACATTTATATACAAAGACTTTAAGAATCTAACAGTAAAACCCTACAGAGAAAGAGACGCTTCCATTTGCTGCTTGCATATTATAAAATGCATTTAATGAAGTACCTGACTTTGTCATGCAAATGGAAAATTTAATCAGTGCAGCTGTAGAAATCTATGTAAATTTTAAAAACTAAGTTGTGCAATTCAGACAAAATCAATAGGTTCCAGAATAGATGTTTCCAAGCTATTATGTAATAGGTAATAATATTAAATAATTGAATAAAACTAATAATATTAAAACTTCAAACTGCTTAACAGCTACTTTCATGAGGTACCACATATATGACTGTACACTGAGCTTACAAAACAGACCTTCTGTGTTTTCTACTTGAAAGCATAAAAAACACCATATATTGTACATAACTCTGTATGATTGATATAATCTAATCCACTACTATAATACTCCAAAAGATGAAAAGGCAGTAGCAACTATGTCAACCTTTCCACCTACCAGCCTGTTTCAGATGAGTGCTATCTATCTTTTCAAGGTATCAGGAAACTAAATGAAAGGGAACATGGAACAAGTATCTGATGGGTGACTTATCTGGCTTTAAGGCTTTATACTTGCTGGGGAAAAGCAAGCTAGCATATGCTTAGCTTCAGGCCTCCAGGGAAACATTAAGATGGACTGAATGGGATCATTTCACTGCCAGAGAGGATGGAGCTACTGGTAAGAGTTAGTGGACTCACCAGAGAAGAGTGCAACAGTAAAAGGGGAGATTTTGTGGCAACAGTGGGAGACTGCTTTATTCAGAAGTCAGAGTTGGGCTCACTGAGCCATTCATTTTAGGAAGGGAGCACAGGCACTCCAGTGACAGGGCTTCAACTTTTATGCAACTTTTATGAGAATAGTATTTCTAAAAACATTTCAGTAATTATCTGTTTAATTTTTACCAAATTCACCCTGAAGTCTCATTCCCTTCAGTTAGCCTAGCTGGAAGCAGTTGAGGATTTCTAAGCAATATTCTGCTAAATACTGAAGTATGAATTAAAAAATCTTGCTTTCCACCATCACAAGGTGTAAATCTCACTGGCATTTCTGGGACTTCTAAGAACAGAGAATAGAAGAAGAGTATTTGACAGACAGAAGTTACTTCATTATTTTATCTCTGCAATGCACAAAGAACAGAATGAAGTGATAAATGTCACTACAATTTGGATGAACTAGTAAAGAAAAATTATTTTTGTCACAAAACTGGGTAAGATAGTACTAGATAAATTGATCAAAAGGCTTGCTAGAGCTTTGTATGACATAACACAAAGCACATTCTCTTTAAAACAGTCATAATTATAATCTATAGTATCTTCTCATTGTCAGTACTGCAGATTCTTTATTTGAAGCTTGAGTATATATTGTAAAAATGAAGGAAAATCAGCCTTCTAGAAAAAATATACCAAGAATAAACTGTAGTTTATGCGAAACTTCATTATGCAATAAAGTTTCTTTTTTATTCTCAGCCAAACTGCTGAACAATTTTGCACTGCAACATTCAAGATAGTAAGAAAACCGAAGACTGGAATAAGAGGAGAATAGCAAGAAGCTCTGCTATACTGCAGGACTGCACTGGTCACTTCCTACTCAGGCTTCATTCTGATAGAAAATTCTAATCCAGCCTTTAGTCAGTCCTGGTGATGGACAGAGGTTTACAAAATAAACTTGGAGATACGAGCTATTTCTTCTGCTTTGAGAGCTGAAGGACTGATTTATAAGATACTGGTGTTTTTTTCTTTTATTTCCAGATTCTTCAGAATCTACCACTTTTTTTCATGTTTACTCTGTATTTAAATGCAGTATTGATAACAGATATTTAAAACTTGTAACATATTGGATAAATAATGTCAGTAATCCCTTGTTTCTCAGCTGAATGAACATTTCTACACCTAAAACATCAGCTTTTTCAAATTGAAACAATCTGCAAATATTCCTCTATGTAGCAACAACATTCACATTAATAAAATGTTAATAAAGTTAATAAAATGTATTTTGCTTCCCCAAATGTGGGAGAGGAGAATTACCATAACCAAACATTAAATTAAGTTTAATCATAGCAAACCTTGTTCATCCATTCCTACAGACACCATGACAAAACATGGCCGATGAATAAAATATGGAGCATTTTCACATTGTCTAACACAACCTGAGGCAGTACCTAATACTCTGTTCCTTTTGCCTCTGCTTAGTCCACAATCTGATGGAGTGATATATGGTACCATCTCTAAAAGATTATGTCTACTTAAAAGAAAGGATCAAATGTTAAAAGAGAGTAGAAGTGACCTTGGGGCTTGAGGGAACTGCCAAGTTCATAGGGTCTGCTTTCACAAGCAATTACATCATGCATTGTTTTTCATGAGGTGATGACATATCACTTAGAAGTACTGAGTGCTTTCCACCACTACACTAATCATTATTGGAAAGCTGTTCCCAGCTCTCATGAAGTGTACTCATGACTATTTAATGTCCAGTTTTTTCTAGTACCAAGAATGTGCTGTAATTTCAATATCTCATTTTCCTCCCTGAAATCACACTTGGAAGAAATCCTCCTATTTCCTCTAACGTTATCATAGACATTTTAAAGTAGTTAGTTACATTTTAGTAAGAAAATATTTAGTGTTTTCTTATAATGGGAATGCATTTTCTGTGAACTAAAAGCTCCAGATATTAGTCTAACTCCCACATAAATTAGAATTTTGTCCATTAATGTTAACTACACTACCACTCTCCTCTGCAGGGCACTCCTTTCCCCAAGCAAATTATACGTGAAAAGAGGATACTGGTCTGTAAGCTAGAATCAGCATTTGTCTGCTCATTTTTTTTTTCAGTCAGTAAGACACACCAACTTGCAGGCTTTTAAAGATTAACCTATTAGTTACTTTTTTTCAAAACCATGTGTTTATACTAGCATAAAGCCACTCTGATTCACTTTCTGCTGCAGTCCTAGTCCTAGATAGCCCTGCCATGATCTAAAGCTGTTATAACTTACGGTAATATTGCATTGTATTTTACAGGTCATATTCAAGTAAAGGCTAAAACATCCCAAATTAGAATAGAGTAAAGGCTAAAACATTCCAAAATGGTAGTTAAATATTATTAGTATTATTGTATATATTAATATATATATAAATATTATTGGTAGTTAAAATATTATTAGTGACTTTCAATGGCACTAATTAGTCACATTACTTTCAAATCCAAAACAATTTTGTTTTCAACTAGTTTTCAACACAAATCAAGTTGCTGCTCTAGACCCAAGGAAGTACTGTGCAAATAGGATTTCTTACGCTAAGGTAACATTCAAATAACCCTACAATACATGCTGTTTGACTGAAGATACAACTTTTCTGAGTTGACAAGGCAGTGGCACATTTACAATATAAATGTTTTTGCAAAAATCTAGTGCAGTTTAAAAGAGACACAGCTTATGGGATGTGCTCATCTTATGTTATATAGTCCTGTGATACCATGTGCTGCCCAGTTATAAATAGAATTTATAGTTCTAGGTTAAATAATATCTAAGAAGCAATAAAACACACCTGAAGCAATTCTTGTATTAAAGGCACAGAGTTTTTTGCTTTATTTTCTCCATTAATAATTCCCAGGGAGAAGTGTAAGAAATAGCTACTCTACTTTGTTCCTATTTGGAAAGGTCCCAAAGGCAAAATTCATAATTTTGAAAAGTACATCTGTTTTGACAATGATTTGCAATACCACAAAGGCACAGGGGAAAAAATCATAGAGCAGAAAATGTCCAGAACGGGCTTCTATCTATACTTTTAAAGTTAGAGGCATTCCTACCATTTACCTGAGACACTGCAATGGATTTTCCTATTAAGAAGAGCAAGTTTATTTACTAAAAGTTGTTACGTTTTGTATAAATACCTTCCATTTTAGTGTCTCAGTTGTGTTTAAACACTGAGAGAATCAAGCAACCAGCAGAAATTTCTGGGCAATTCTGCTTACCAGGGTAGTGAAAACTACATACCCTCTCATAATCAAATTGACAAAATCTTTCATGCTAATAGCTACCTATATATCTAAGGATTTATTAATGCTTTTCTCTTTGAAGGTACCAGTAACGTTGGCCTTTAAGATCTTTGTAAAACTTCCAATCTTGAAAGATTTCTTCTAAGTTCGTAAGCACCAGAATATATGTACAAATCCTTCTCTCTCAGATTGTTGTGCAGATCAGAAACCTGTCAAAACAAAGTATGGAGAAAACATTCCATGCTCAGATACAGATATAGGTGCTGGACTGAGAACAAAATACAGCTAAGATATTTGACTTTCTGCTTCAGTGATATTAGGGGGCTGAGGAGCTATGGTCACCTAACAATAATTTAGTGGATCCTCCATTTGATACTGCAACAAAGGAAACATTTGTGTTTTTTTCCTGCCATTTCATTCATGTACCATCATCTTCATTCTCTTATTTGTTTCAACTAAAACACTAAAACA
Source organism: Parus major (assembly GCF_001522545.3). Classification (NCBI taxonomy): domain Eukaryota; kingdom Metazoa; phylum Chordata; class Aves; order Passeriformes; family Paridae; genus Parus; species Parus major. The sequence continues at coordinate 32,993,437 of NC_031770.1, forward strand.
AAGGGTTTCTTGAGAGAGAAACCGATCTGCTAAATTAGGGTAAACTATTACTGTTAAAGTATTTTTTCTGTCTTCAGAACAAATTGTCATAATAGACTAACTTTGTAACCTTCAGTTGGAGGTTTCAGAATTCTAATGAAATAGCAGCTGTAGGCAAATAAATATCTCCTAAGTGACCTAGATAGCTTTTTCCGTTATATTTTCTGCATCAGTTTAGTGTGACAGAGAGCAAGAGCACATTTGGTATGAGAGCAGTTATTTCTTCCCCATGTGCAGAGTTTCTATTATATTAGAGTTTGCTTGTTCCAGGTTGACTCCTTATTCCTTACACTGCTTATATAATAAGCCTATCCCCTTGAAACAAACTTGCTACACAAGCGAAAACCTGAAAGTTAGATCCAAATTTTCAAAAAATAGTAAGATGTTCAGCACTGCAGTTGTGGAATATCCAGGTTAAGACTTATGGATGGAAGTCTTTTGGATTTTTACTGGAATTACATATTTCAATGTCTCTGGAGAATGAGGATAAACATATCTTGAGCCAAGTATACAAAAATATTTGTGCTCCAAAAGAAAGTGGTAAGATATATTGAGATTTTTAAAAGGTATCTATATTAATATTGAATGATGAAACAAATTATCCATATTTATACTAGGTGTAATTCAGTGGCATTGTGTCAGCTCTGAATTTGACAAGTAACTTCACATGCCACATAGAAAACCAAAATTTAAGTATTGGAGCTGTTGCAACATATGGTGACTGTGATGTGATCACTGGTAGTAAGACTTTTCTCTAAACTAAGCAAAAATATTTAAAACTGAGGCATATAAAAAATTTCCTTTATAATGGAAATAGTGACAAAGCATCACAGCAAAATAGAAAGTTACCACAGAGAGCAGGAAAAAATTAAAATGCTAATGAAAAACTTGATAATCTAAAGAATGGATGAATTATTTCCTTTACCTGTATATTCAGAAAGTGGAAGTTATAGACAGATATAACTACTTCACAGGCAGAACTTCATCCTTGAATGTCACAGAGGAAGCAGTGTGGCCATGAATAAAAAGTTTTCATATTTTTCCTTTTTTTCTTAGTTTGAAATAAATGTACATTTTCCCTAAAAGCTCCTGAACTACTATAGGGAGATTAAGTGTGAATATCAGACAGATTTTTTCATCATTTCAAAGGTAGTTTCAAGGTTACCTCATTTACCTCATTTCTTCCTTACTTAATGAATATAAACAATAAGGTGTACTGGGATCTTGAAGTCAAGTATGCTTATTGATATTGATTTTAATGCAGGTATTCAGATCAAAAGTGACACAGTGAAAGAATCAGCCTTGTTGCATGTATTCTTCCCATTGTGTACGCTTCAATACAATTAGACAAATGAAGCAGTAATTTCTTTATTAAAATAAATTTTGTTTTTTACTTTAAAGGCAAACACATCGTCCTTTTGGTGTGAAAAAATTATTTTATAATTTACCAACTAACACCACAAATCTGTGAATAAAAATGTACTTCCTTATGGATATTCAAATAAGCCTGCTACAGTTTCTGCGGCAGTATTATTTTAACAATTAAATTCTTCATGAATACATCAGCATAAATCTGTAAAGCTGTTGGCAATTTTTCCCTCGTTATTTTTCATACTGTGATACATTTCTAAATTTATTCTATCTTTCACTACATATATTATGGTAACATTGCCCAACGAGACTTCAGTTCTCCGTAAACACAATGGCAAAATTCCAATCTTGAAGATAATGAAATTTTTTCTTAATCAAGGAAAGAAGAGGCTCCTGTTTCTGGTGGTAAAGAAGACAGCATATTCTCTTGTCAACAGAAGCCTGTCAATATTTGAAAAACGTTCTAAGCTGTCACACCTCTTAGTGTCTGCTAAAATATGAGAGGTACATTCTCTGCTTGTTTCATCATCACAGATTACCCTAATTTCTCCCACGTAGAAAGAAAAGTCTTAGTGTTATTGTTTCTTTCTTTTCAATATTAAAATCATAGATATCTCCAAGAACTAAAAATAATCCAGGTAAATATGAAGTCCTGTCCAACTTTAAAATTTCTGTCCTGTACTGCTACAAAGTCATTCTCAGTAAGGCAGTAGCCATGCTTTAGGCACTCAAGCTGAGTTACTGTCTTTTTACTGACCAACATCTACAGATACATAAGTGCATATTTATTTATGTTGGTATAAGCCTATTCATTCTTATTCAGCTGCAGTATACAGGAAAACAAAAACCCTGATTTCAAATTCCACTTCTGAAGCAGTGTTGCATAGGTACTACAGATGTTTTAATTAAACACACGGGTTTGGCAGATTTTCCTTCAGAGGTGACTTGCATGAGTTAATTATGCAGAAAGTACTACTGCTGAAGCCTAAAAGGTATCAGGTGGAACATCTTTATCCCCTGGTTCCTGGTTTGATGAATCCTTCTATAAGTTAGAGAGCACTTATTTTCCAGCAAATTTTAGGTAAGCATGTTTTTCCTCTGTGACATTAGAAGGCACTGTCTGTTACTGTTACAATGCAACAGCTGACACCAGGTAGGAGAGTCCTTCTGCTACTGTTTGTCTGCAGGATCTGTGGCTAGAGGCTAGGTGATTTCCATGTGCAATCTTAATTTTTATCAATATATAGATTATCTTTTTAGAGTTTGATCTATAAAGCTAACACAAGGTTCATATTTTCAGCCAAATCTTTGTTTTAGGTGTGCTATGGCAACATTCTTTTTACAGATTTATAAAAGTTAAACCATTTTGGCTTGTGTAATAGAAGTCATAAATCCCAGAGCCAGTAATGTCATTATGGTTGCAGCTTTAGATAGTTTTGCCCAAGGAGCTTGGACTTCTAGGATTTGATTTTGTCATTTCCTGTTTAAATAGTCATAATATTTTGCAAGAAAACACATTGATCAGGAAGCCAAATCATTTTCCTCCAAGACTGGAACAATAATAGAGCATTGCTTGTTGTCCATTGAAGTCTTAGAACTACAGACTAGCAGTAAACGTCAGAAAATGGTCACAACATTTTACTACACCTCAAAATATCATTGTACATTTGAAGTCTGCAGCCAACAGGCTTCACTGCTGACAGAACACAGCTGGTGTTTAAAGCTGTGCAGAGATTACAGTATCTGCAGTAAATACATCAGAGGTTTTAAGATACTAATTGGATCCGCTGTAATTTGGAAATTCCTATGTGATTGGGAATATGCAATGAATCATGCTCCGCTTTTCTCTGCTGTTAGCACCTAGCAGGAATATTTATGACAGTAGTTAGAAGTAAAATCATGAAGGGCATGCCATGGTCCTATCCCTGGATGATATATGTGTATACATATTGGAAAATGTAATACAGTAGTGTATTTATTACTTCCTATGGCTTTGCATAGGCTCTTGTCACTTACAAAGATAATAAAAATTGATGTTTGTATTTAAATAGGGCCTCCTACAAGTTTTAAGTCAGATAAAAATGGGGCAATTAGGCAACTAGATTTACATAATGCTCAGAACGTGTGCTAAGGTGATTTCAGCACAGATTTTCAATTAAATTTTTAATATTTTCTTTTTCTTTTCTTGTTTTATTAATTTTAATATTCAATATTTTTTTATTTGTGTTGTATTAGAAGCCTTACCTACTAAAATGTGCTGTCTTGGTCATAGTTTTTAATCTAAAGCCTGCTGCCAGTAGTTCTAGCTTGCATTAATTAGGTTTGCTGTCTTGCACTGATCCCAGAGAAGTGAACATCATTATTCAGCTTATAGAAAAGCCTAGTGTTTTCTATAGGCCTTTTTTTCCCTAAACTAAGAAGATTTGTTCTTGTAAAACAGTTGGGTTTGGAACTAAGCCTACAGAAACACAGAAGGACTTTTCTTGCTTTTGAGAGCTCACTTCAGGCCAGGCTGTTGAACTGGCAGAACAGAAAGGATGCTCATCTTGTTAGGTATTTTGCAATTCATTCTGTTCAGTCATTCTGATTAAAGAAGCATGAGGGAGAGAACAGTGTACTGAGAAAGCAATAGAGGAAATATGGCCTATAGCCAGAATTTGACCCTCCTAATCACAGATACTTGTCATACTTCTATATGTAGAAATGTAATTGCTGCAGATTCTTTGTACAAAGATCTACAAGTATTCTTACATTTTCTTAATTATCCTCTGATAATTTCGTATCTCTTTGTCTAGAGAGAAGAGTTCAAGTTGAACTCTGTCACCTGTGTAACACACCTAATCATGGGTCTAGATGTATTACGTCTAAGAAGTATATGCCATGTTGGGAGGATGTTTACCAGACAGAAAAACTGGCCCCATCAGGTAGTTCCTGAGAAGTGGAAACAGTATTTTCCAAGGAGGTTGAATTGAATATTGGGGTTGAAATAGTAAATTTGGGCTCAAAAATTAGGAAAGAAAGAAGTTAAAACATATCAAGTCTGAACAAATTATGTGAAGTGCAGCCACAGTACATTAATTACATTAAACCAAGATTTCTAATTCTGACCTGCAACAATCAGTTAGATACCCTGCCAAAGCACATCTTATACCACTTCCCACTCTACATGAAAGACAACACCCAGCTGCTACTCTTAATACTTCATTAGCTAAAGTAGCAGCTGTCAGCCTGAAAATGTTTCAGCCCTGCTGATTGTAGATGTTAACATGATTCTGTTTCAAATGACTCAGCTCGGTTTTGCATGTTTGTTTGTTTAGACTGAAAATTACACATCTGAAAGTTGGCATTAAAACAAGATTAAGATTGAAAACCACAGCTCTCCGGGAGATTAATGCCAGAATTGCACAGAAATTTCCTGATGAGCAATTCACCAGGATGGTAGTCCAACTGTGCACATGCAAGAGCAAAACTGCAGGTTGCTAGTGCAAATTCAGGTGCCTGTTGCTAAACATTAGAAGGTCCCCTAACCACTATGGGCCTCACTTGAAAACACAGCTAAAATTAGGAGTTAGAGATATACCTTCTGATCTGCAACAAGGAGAAGCATACATTTATGAACTAAGACAACAAGTACCTTGTGCATATGAAATATTCACTTTCATCTTCATTTTAAGTGCAGTTGTATAACAGTTGCATTAATAGGACAAGGTGATATAAGGGTCCATGCCACAAGCTGTACAAGCCACCAATTGTTCCAACAAAATTGTGGAAAAACCTTCTGAGAAAACAGGATCATGACAGTAAATACCAAGTAACTGTTTCTTTCTTCTCTACAGTATCTCAAAGCACATACTACAATCTCTTCTCAGTACAAATTCAGGACTATCACACCAACTACTGCTGTTGGTTGGGTACCTTTAAACTTCGTATCTTATTACTTTGTAGGTTTTGTGCATGATTAATGCATAAATCCTAATGACCATTTCATTTTCTACCAAAGTAAAGTGGAAAAATCACACTGATTTTTCATGAGAGACAACTCCTTCAAGTTCTGCTGGAGAACAATTTCATTGAATTAGATTGTTTCTGTAGTTGCTAACTTTAATAATATCTATACAAGTAGACAACCTCTCAACTGTGCATTGTAAAGAAATATGTAAGTCCCATTAGAAATGGTTCAACTTTTCTAATTCAAAATCCTTAGCATAAACAATTTAACAAAATTTAATACTGTCTCTCAAATTTCAACTATAGATGAATGTATCATTTTTGTTTGTATGTGAGAGAGAGAGGAAAAAATCAGCTAAATAACTTTTCAAGTAAAATTTGGAGCATATTATTTTGCATTATTTACCCAGATTCTTTAGTAAAAGTCTACTACTGTCAAAAACAATGGCTGGAGAAAGAAGACTGGCAAGCTCACAATGGAGCTGACTGTTGTAGTATGTTTATTTAAAGCTTGTTGGTATGTTTTTGTTTCCCCCCATTGATAGTATTGGTTTGGCCCCAGTTGTCAGTATGTAAACACCTCCTATTTTTTCCTGAATGTTCCCTGCCAGTCACCTTAGCCCTGCTCCTTCATTATTGTAAACCCCACCCTTTCTTCCAGACCCTTCTGTGTCAATCATTTTTCCCTCAAGGCTCCACTGGTTAATGTATGTTGCTCCCCGCCTCTGTGGGTCTCTATTGGTCCTGAATTTGTGATCCCCTCCCCTTACTCCTCCCCTCAAGATTCCCCATTGGGCCATGGTTTGTACCCTCTCCTGGAGATTGGGCTGTACCTAGCTCCTTGCACAGCAGTGCTCAAGGCTGTCTTGGACCTTATCCCTTCCAGCGTGGACCCCTTGTTTCCCTGACCTAATAAAACCATTGCTGGGAACTTCAATCCAGAAGAGACTCCTCTACTTTCTTACCTCCACCCCTTACACCGTGGACCACAGAGCTTGGGGTGGCCTGTGACTCTGGAGGTTTCACTGAGGGAAAAGCCTGCTCCCCAGTGATTCCCCACTCTTGGCGCTCACCTGTGCCAGAGTGCAAAAGACCACTGTAGAGCTAGCCGGAACTCCGGTGCAGTGCTGCGTCCGTTGACAAATATGTTTTAGGCTGATATATGTGCAGAAGGAACTCTCTAAACTGCAATTCAAATTCAATTTATTAAGCTTAATGGAAGGAACCCCAGCCAAGGTATGAGCTTCCAGTTCGTCATGCGTACAAAACCCCAATTATGCTCCCACTTGCTCTTGTGCTAGGAGCTTTCATCAGAAATAAGTAAGCAGAAGACATAGCTGAAATCATAGGCCTGATTGGATTGTTTTACATAGGAGCAGTTTTTAATATGTCTATTTAATTTAAGTTTTAAAAAAGTAGAAAGAAAGAAAATTTTGTCAGGTATATTTTTTTTTTCAACAGACAGAAATAAAGAGAAAAAAATTTGCAGATAATTATTTGTTAACAAAAGCAATCCTCTGAAAATCTTATTTGTGACATCACAATAATAGTAGCTACTTACTTGAAGTTATTATCCCATGAAAAAGTAATAGCACAAGAAATGCTGCAGTAATTATGCATTATGCTTAATGAGGTAATGATTCTGTCAACCCCACACATGCTGAGGGATAATTTACTCTGTATATTGTCCTAGCACTCTTAACAAGTTATTTTACTGATAAAGGTATGACTTGAGTAAAATTCTTGAATGATTCCATAAATAAACAGAAAAAATAATTATAAATAATAGAAGCCATGACAGGCTTTTCATTTTACAAATAATGAGTTTGGCTGTTCAGAGCCAAAAACATATTTATATCAGAATTCACTTACTTATAGGAACATACATAATCTTGCAGAGTTATAAACAACAAAGAATTTTTATTTGCATGTATCATCGCTACATGATTACTTTGTCTTTTAGGTTTTGAGGTTTTTTTTCCTCTTTATGACAATCTCCCTTAAGCACACTTTAATTAGTAGTTTTTGATCTTGACTAGTCCTTGTTGAAATTAGGGCAAATGCAGCCTTTCTTCTCTGGCTTGCTGTGTCTACAGTTTGGGGCAGGAAAGCAGAGATCTTTCTGAAAGGCAGAGGAGTACCCATTATCATATTTGAAAAATGTTTTTTTGTTTACCATCAGCATTTTGTTAATGACTGTGGAGAGTTTTCAGATATTCTCAAGGCTGAGATCCGTCGTCATTACGATATTAGAAAATCTATCCTCTTCTATCAGGACTTGCGCTAACATTTTAATTTTGCCTACTGCACAGAATCAATTATCTATTTATTTATGGAAAATTTAGCAAGGGTGCACATTTCCCCTGCACTAAATACTGGTTGCACCTTAAATGAAAAGTATAGCTTAATACTTTTTTTAGAGTCCTCACTGCTGAGAATAAACTTCATTACTAAGGGAAAGCAGACAGATTTTTGGCTCAGACCTTACAGCAAAAATTGTTGCTTATCTGCTCTGAGGTATTCCCAGGAAAGCACATTATAGATGAAGAAGAATTTATCAATTTTTCTTCAGTTGGTTTTCAATTAAATATGAAATTGAATTGTATATTCTGACATGATTCCAAAAACAATGTTAATTTCAACGTTTGTAATACTTCTTGAGATCATATACATATTTATATGTGATTGTATTGGTTGTATTGGTCAATGCAGTGCATCAATTTGTAAAAATTTTCATGCTTTAGGAAAATTAATTAAAACTGTATATTTGCCTTTCTAGAGTCGTAGCACTCTTGCCATGATTATTTATTTAGCTGTCATCAAGTCACACTTGCAGAGATATCCTTTGCTTTGTAGAAAGATAAACTGCATGATCTAATAGGTCATTTTCTATTCCTAACTTGTATGGCTCAACGAACAATAAATAATATTACTGTGTATATATAATGTCTTCTTCCAGCAATAAAATATTGCCCACAAAACACAAACATCTCTGAGATTGTAATATAATGCCTCAAATGACCAGAAATTGTCAATATATCAAACACAGTATAATTTTTCTGTACTGTCAGCCATATTTAATATTGCTGCTTCTCAACAAAACAATTTGGTTCACCAAAAAAAAAAAAAGCAAACCCAAAAAAACCAAAAAACAAAACCAACAAACAAACCCCATAAGATTTATAATCCTACCGAGAGGGTTTTATTTTATAAGACTCTTTGTTTTCTATTTTCATTCAGAAAGCACATTACAGACATGCATCTCTATTAGACGCCAAAGAAAAGAATTTGGTCCTAGCCAAATGTTTACACTGTTAAGGGCAGAATATATATTCAGAGCTGACCAGAATGCACCTAACATTTTATCTCACATGTTCCACAGTTACAGTCTGAATTTGAATAAGTGCCTAGAGAAACTAAATGTTTTCCCCAGTGATGATAAGCTGGAGCAGAAGATAAAAATTACATATTTGAGAACACCAGAGTACCCAATTAGATGGCTACCTTGGTCACATGTTTTTATGAGGATGCTGAGTTTTTGTTTTTAGATCTATCCCCTCAGATAAATCAGAAATGTAATACATGGAGTCTTTTTCTATTTATTGAACAATAAAAAACAAAAATGTTTGCAGTTCATACTGCACAGCAGTTAAGTCAAGGATCTGAATTTTGCTAGAAAAATAAATGCATCGTCTCAATTTTTAAAGATACAGCAAACATGGTATAATACAGTTTCCATCATCGTAACAGTCACTGAAGCCTTTTTTACTAATTGCTGGATGAACTCCAAGGAAAATCTATACTGCATTTTCTTTCTCACTGTACTAGAATAAAATGTATAGCCAGTCCCCTTATCAGCCATGTAATCAAAAGGAAATATTGTACTAGGAGCTCTTTATAGCTTCAGGTGCATTAAAAAAATAAAAGTGCATTAGTTTCCAGCTCTCCAAAAGGTCAAGATTCCCAGAAAAAGAGCTTCTTCACTATTTGTGAAATATACAATAACAAAAGCTTAAGCCATATAAAGCAATGTGCTAATATTGCCAGTAAAATGTCAAGATTCCTTCATAATAAAGCAATTTCAACCAACATATTTATTTGCTTTTGCAGATTAATTTGAACCTTGAGTTGCAAAACAGGGTGATCTGCATAGTCCCATAAATATGTGATAGTTTAAAATCAAGCTATATTATTATCTGAACCAAGCTATATTATTATTTGAACGTGTTTTCATATTTTAAATGGCAAATTTTGTCCTTGTCCTTCTCCAAGCAAAATTTAAATTAAACAGAATTCATTTAATGATTAACCAAATATCAGATGATGAGCTGAAATAGGAAAACCAAGAAAACCCATGAAATTGCATTATAAGTAATTAAGAGGAGATAAGAATTTAATGTATAATTTCATAAATTCCAATTATTAATCCACCTCTACTAATTTCCCAGCCCCAGTAGAATAAAATCATATTTCCAATGGCATAATTCCTAATGTACTTTGCCTTTTTTCATGGCTGAACACAATGATTTCTACTGTCCTCAACATTTGTTCATTTATAGGTTTATATAAGACAATGAGATGAAGGTTTCTCCGGCCCACATCCTCCAGATAAAGTTGTTCAGAATGCTAGAATAATGATATGGCCATGTTTAGTAACTCCACCAAACCAGAGCTGAAATGTTCATTCTCAACTCTGCTACGGACTTGAATTTGAAAGCAGATCAGTTTAGATCAGCACACCCACTCTTATAACTGAGTAATAACTTGGCTTCACTTTCATTTTGCATGTTTTATAAAGACTCTATACTCTTACACGCAGGGAATTTTTTATACATGTCCCATGTTAGTTTAATGGAGATTCAAATCTGTATGTATGTTCTGTGTAATTAATTATAATTTAAAATTGATTGAATTCAGCCTATCTTAAGACTCACCTTAGGCCTGAACTGTCAGCTATAAACCATGGCAATCTAGAACACTCCTGCTTTATGAGTTGTGTAGCCTACCTATGCCAAATTCAATAGACTCACTGCATAGCCTTGAAGTTCCAACAGTTAATTAATTGACCATAATTCTTTTGTTCTTTGAATATATTGGTTTATTTCCTATTTGAAACAGCATCATAATCCTAATATAACTACTAATAAAATGGAAAAGTCTAAAAAGTCTATTTGAGTAGAAATACTGAATTATCTTTATGTAAGCAGGATAAATTTGTGTTTTGCCAATGAAAAAAGTGTATAGTTATATCTTCTATTTATATTGATTTTAAGTTTTATTGACTAATTATTCCAAACTGAATAGCAAACTTAATGAGAAAATTAATTAATTTTATTCCAATTTTGAAAATGAGTAGACCATTAACAATTTAACCTGATGACTCCAGTGAATCAAGCCACACAGCTTCATTCTTACGTCCTTATCTTCAAGATGAGGGATTTCCCTCCAATTTTTGTAGCAATCTATAAACTGAAGTTAAACGTATAGCATATTTTCCAGTATTATATTCCGAGCTGTAAAGATGACAAAATTCTTCAATATTACAATATTATTTATATTATAGTCTTCATAAGCCAAAAACATCAGGCTGACCAAAGCTTGACAGAAAAATCAAGGGACATGCAAGATAATACAAGTGTTACAGGAAAAGAATTGTGGTGAGAAAGTGGATGAAAGGACAGATTTTACAACAAAGAGAATTTGAGTCAGCTTGTAAAAATACCTACAACTAAAAGATTGGTCAAATATAAAAAATTGGAATTCTTGGACTTGAGTGTTAAATGTAATGACTGAAATGTTATTTTCTCTTTAAACTTTATCTGGGCATTTATTTGACCAAACTATCAGTAATGAATGAGATAACTGGCAGTATAACTGTGTGGAAGTATTAGCAGCAAAGTGGAACACTATTGCAAAAATGTTCATAAAAACCCACATTGGACAGCTAGAAGTACATCTGGAACAGCACTTAAGTCCAAAAAACGGGAAAAACCTAAAATGGACTTTTTATAGAGGGACTCCATATCACAGTTGCTAACTGTAAAATGCTCAGCATCATTCACATGATAGTTGCAATAGTTGTTGCACTGCCTACCACTTCCAGCCAAGCAGACTGAGCTGACATAGTAACATCACAAAAACAAGTACTTGTTCCTACAGATGTGAAAAGGATCACATCCAAATTCAAAACAGACTATCATGAGGAAAATAGCTTTTATCTGCCTTCCTTTGAAGGCAAGACACTAGCAATTAATTCAGTCTTGCCTTGGCCCACAGTATTGATTTCCTTATTTCCTTTCTAATTCTTCCACTGAGTCTATGATAAGAGGGGGCGGAAAAAGAGAGTGAATAAATTCTTGGAATCAATAAGTTCAGAAAAAATGTACAACAAGGAATTTCACATCTGGTCTGATTTCTAGTCAGATTTATCTGCTGACAGGAAGAGAAATTCAGAAGAAAAGAGAGGGAATGAGAGATACTATTTCATACAACTTCTGTTAATGTACATATTTAGGGTGCATTCCAATCCCTGGTACCATGCAACAAATCAACCCTTTTTTAGGGAAAATTTAAACACCGTAGCATTGTGGTAGCATTTTGCTAGAGAATTCTTCACAAAAGAATTCTTCGTTGGAAATGTTAGGTTTTATCCGCAGAGATATGACTTGTTTCTTGCCTTTAGAGAAGACAATATCAAACATCTTTATACTTGAGGCAGAAGTTAATGAGATGTTTTTTAATCTCATTTCCCAGAAGGGATTTCATTCTAGTCACAGGCCAGCTCTTTCTTGAATTTTGTCTTTCAAATAGGCAATTTTTTACACCTTCAGTTCTATCTTTGCTGCAAAAAGAGACATAGAATCTTAGAATGGTCTGAGTTGTAAGGGACCTTCAATATTGTGTAGTTCCACATCTCCAGACACGGGCAGGGACACATTCCACTAGACCAGGTTGCTCAAAGACCATCCAACCTGGCCTTGAACATTTCCAGGTGCAGGATATCCATAGCTTCTCTGGGCAGCCTGCTCCAGTGCCTCACCATGCTCATAGTAAAGAATTACTACCCAATATCTAACCTAAGCTTACCCTTGTTCAGCTTAAGACCACTCCCCCTTGTCCTGTCTCTGCAAGACATTGTGAAAAATCTCTCTCCAGCTCTCTTGTAGGATGCTGTTAGGTACAGAAAGGTGCTGTAAGGTCTCTCTGGAGCCTTCCCTTGCGCAGGCTGAGCAAGCCCAACTCTCTCAGCCTGTTACCATAGGAGACATGCTCCACCCCTGTGATCATCTTCATGCCTCTCCTCTGGACTCTCCAACAGGTCAATGCCCTTGTAGTGTTGGGAGCTCTAGAAGAGAACACAATATTCCAGATGGGGTCTGTCATGGAGTTACTTTACCTTTAAGAAAAGTTGAAGTTTCTGGGAACTGCCCGGAGTCTTTTCTCCTGACCAATTATCAGTCATTGCTGAGAACTGACAGCAGTTTAGGCCATTGAAAAGTGGGATCAACTTGTGAACCCTACCTTAAAGTGTAAAACCAGAGCTCTCTTGGTTCTCTTTGTTTCCTGGCTGTGAAGAGTGACGGAGCTCCGGCCTCCCGTTCCCAGCCCAGGCCATGTGGCCGGGCTGGGACAGGGCTGGGCCTGCTGCATCTCCCGGCTGGGAGATGCGGGCGCTGCAGAAGGTTTTCCCCGGGCTTGGGCCGGGCTGGGCCGAGCTGATCTCTGGCTCGGCTGCAGGGTTTTTGCTGTAACTAAATTCACTAGAAACTGCTGAGTGAAGAAGGAGAGAGGCTCTGGGCCTGCAGCAGGCTGGGACAGCGACTACACTCTCCAGAGCAGCCAAGAGGAACTCTCCATCGCAGACGGCTCCAGTTCCTGCACCGGCCAAGGCCACAGAACTACCTACAACAGCCTGGGCAAGATTTTAACTCTTTCATTACCCAGATGAGACTTGCAGATTAATCTTTTATCCAGAGAGAAAAAAAAGAGAGTGATCAACATGAAAAGAGACTTTATAAACTACCAGTGACAGGAAAGAAAAGAAGCTTCAGAAAAGGTAGAGAATTAAGAATATGCTTTAATTTAGCTGAAATGTCTTTCTGTGAAAACTATGGAGATGGACAATGAAGTCCTGAAAAGAACTCCTTTAATTCATGATAAGTATCTAGGGAGTAATAAAGTGTTCAAAGTGTAAACTTGAGTAATTATGGTATAGTGAAGTGCTGGGAGATTTGAAGCCTTGAGAGGCAATGAGAAAACTGTTGTCTAGTGAAGCTCACAGAAACAGATGAAGAAGACTTTTTTTTGCCTTTGAATACTCATCCTTAAAAATGCTATCCCTAGATTCATGGCCCATAATACACACCTCAGAGTGATGTAAAAATGGGAGGGGTGGGCTCTGATAACAGCAGCTCTGGACAGCTGATATCAGGGCAATGGAAAACTATAACAAAAATAGTTTTCTTGTGAGAAACTCCATAAATTAACAGGAAGAAACTTCTGTTTCTCTACAAAGACTGGTGAAAAGACTGTAGCAAGAATTGGGACTGTTTTAACCACCTAAGTTCCAAAGTTTTTGTCTCTGTTGTTGTGTGAACAAAGGAATAGTGGGTAGATTGGGGATGAAAAGGTTTTTCTGGAAGTTTATTCTGGTGTTCTTATTATTGTAGTTTGTCAATAAACTTTGTTTATTCCTTTTAAGTTTTATGCCTGTTTTGCTCTTGTTCTAATCCATATCTCACAGCAAGAAATAAGTAATTTTCTTAGTTATTGGTTTTAAACCACGACAGGGTCTCATGAGAGCAGAGTACAGGTTGAGAATCCCTTCCCTTGAGCAGCTGGCCATTCTGCTTTTGACGCAACCCAGGATGCAGTTGGCTTTCTGGGCTGTGAGCATACATTTTTGGGTCACATTGAGATTCTACTCCACTAACATCCCCAAGTCCCTTTTTCCAGGTCTAGTCTCAATCCATTCTCTGCCCAGCCTGTATTTGTGCTTGGGATTGCCCTGACTGAGATGCAGAACCTTGCACTTGGCCTTTTTGAACTTCAGGAGGTTCACACAGACCCACCTCTCAAGCTGTAACAGTCCCTATAGAGGGCATCCTTTCCTTCCAGTATGTTGACGGCTCTATACAGATGGATGCCATTGGCCACCTTGCTGAGAGGTGCACTTGATCCACTGACAAAGATGTTAAACAGTGCTGGTCCCAGCACTGGCCCCCAAGCAACACAACTCATCACTGGTCTTCACTTAGGCATCAAACCATTGACCACAACTCTGAGTGTGACAATTCAACCAATTCCTCATCCACCCAGTGATCTATCTGTCAAATCCATGTACCTGCAGCTCAGAGACAAGGATGTTGTACAGGACACCCGTATGCTTTGCACAAACCCAGGAAGATAACAGTAGTCACTCTTCCCTCATACCAATGCTGTAACCCCACCATAAAAGGCCACAGAGTTTGTCAGACACTGTTTGCCCACAGCGAAGTCATGTTGGCTGTCACCAATCACCTCCATATTTTCCATGTGCCTTTGCATGGCTTCTAGGATGATCAGGGTACTGATTTTTCAAGGCAGTGAGGTGAGGCTGATCGGCCAGGAACTCCTTGGGGTTTCCATATTTCCCTTTTTAAAGATGACAGTTATGTTTCCCCTTTTCCAGTCAGCTGGAACTTCCAGGGTAGTCAAGGGTACAAAGGTAGAAAAAAATTACCACTGGAAGCTGTCATTGCAAAATCAGGTACTAATTTGAAGAAGGAGTGAGAGTTTATTTTGGAATTCCATGGGAAGACAGATGACAGAAACAGCTACTGTTGTAATGTGCCTTCAGAAAAAAAGCAGAGCTCACTCCTAGAGGCCTCACTTCAGGACCAGAATACAAGTCAGGAGCCCCTGAAAAGCAGCAGAACACAAAGAGCCAAAGGCTCACACCACAGTCCTTATCCAACAGTTAGGTTAAAAAATTTACAGTAGTAAATGTATCCACTGTCAGTCAACAGAGAGCAACCTGCAAAGGAGCACGCTCACTCCAAAACACCGCAGACAATTCTGTCTCTGTTGTGAGAGTTTGGATCAGGAAGACACCCATAAACTCTCTTAAAATATGAACTGCTCTATAGATATGTGCCTTCAAACAAAGAAGACTGTGCTGTGACTTCAGAATTTTCAGTACTTCACCCTATCGCACTTCACCAAGAAAATCTTTTTAAGTGCATGCCTCAGCCACTGAAGTATTGACAAAATGAAGATGGTAGAAATTAGTATCATCTATGCATTTCTGGCACATGAACCTTATCATCTGCACCTGAAGAATACTAGTGGTTCTTGAAAAGATTAAAGACGTCAGGATTCTAATGTAAATTAGGGTCTTGTTTCCCATCACTTCCTGGCTTCCTGGCTACTCTTTGCAGAATGAGTCACTTCACTCAATCCTAGACTCTTTCCATTTCTCCCAAATGTGAGAAAAGTATTTCATTGTCAGTGCTGCAGTGGTATTCAGGATTTATGAGTGAGAATTTCTGCCTACAGAACAGCAAGAGGAAGAAATAATTCATCAATGCAAATAACTTCTATGTCTTGGTTTGTATCCAAATTTTTCATCCAAGTTTATAAGAGTTCAGCCCAGGACTTGAGCAGAAACACAACTGATACGGTAAAATGAAAAAAGAAATTTTGACTGCTGTAATTTTGTGTGTGAAAAATCTATACTGACTACAGGTAAGTATTTTGCAATATAAAATTCAGAATACATCTTTGGTTTAAAAAAATAACTTGTATTCAGACCAAAGAAATCCTCATGCTGAACACCTCCAGAGACTTAAAGGTTTTATTGTTTAAATCCTCTTCATCTCATGGAGTATTTGTCCTAGTGTCCCAGAAATACTAACATAACATGCAATCACAGATCACTGATTTTTTCTGTTTAATGTCAACATTTGCCTCCCATGATTATGTTATGAGAGCTAAAATACTGTCCTAGTTGTTATTTTAAATTGTGAATTAGGATAGAAACATGTTACAACAAAGTCAGAAAGAGTTGTTTTTCTATTTCGTTTTGTATAAACCTCTTCCTGTGTGGGATTTAAGTTTACCTCCATTTCTTACATTTTCCTGAAACAGAAAAAAACCATAATTAATGGGAAATGAGCATCTATTATGAAAGCAGTGTAAGTGTGCTGGTTTCACATTAATTGATATTTAGTAAGGAGGAAAAAACCACCCACGGAAATTATTTTCCTGAGAGAAGCTGCTAAGAGCTTCCGCTGTGCCTGGAAAAAAACAATAGCTGGCTAGCTCTGAGAATTGACATCCTATTAAACCATTTAGAAGCTGCGTCCGCCTCTGTGAATTCCACATTTTAAAACAGGGAAGGCCAGGAAAGCTCTCTCTTGCTTCCGACCTCGAAAAGTAACTGAGCTCCCTGGTGGGGCCGGTCCCGCTCTACCGCGGCCTGCGCAGCCTGGCGGGGCTGGGCCAGGCCCCAGCGGTGGCCGGGAGGGGGACGGGAGGCCGCAGGGCCTCAGCCAGAGCTGGGCCAGTTCACAGCTGCTGACATCTTGCTAACGCCAAGCCCTGCCCCTACCCCTGCCTGCGCCGAGCCGGGGTCTGCCGGGCCCCGGGAGCGGCTCTGGGCTGGGCTAGGCCACCCCACCAGTGGCTGCCCGGCAGAGGTTGGGGCCCAGCGCAGCCTGCAATCCATCACCGTGACTGGCCACTGCCCGTGACCATCTGCAGGCCTAGACAAGATACTAAACCTTTCACTGCACAGAGAAGACCTGCAGAACTTAATCTTCCCTCAAAAAAGAGAAAAAGACACGGTAACAACACGTAAAAAGACAACATGAAAACACCAAGGTCAGTAAAGAAGAAGTCAAATCTCAGATGGAAAACAAATGAAGAGATTCCTAGTATCGAGGCTGAAAGTTCTTTTGGTAAGGCCATAAAAATCAACTATAATACATTAAAATATCCCCTTTAATTCATAAAAGAATATGGGAGGATAGTGTTCAAACTATAAATGTAAGCAGAAGTATCCATGATAAAGCAAAATAGAAGCTAAAGAGACTGTAATCCCATAAGAAGTTTAAACAGAGGAAGAGACAGTGATGAAGACCCTTTACCCCAGGGTGAGAAGACCTCTGTTCCCAGAGATTAAGATGATTGCAGAGATAGATAAAAAACACCTTTGCCTTTAAACAGCTCATCCTTAAAATAATACCCCATAAGTTAACATAGCCCATTAATCCACATGTGGGAAGGCTGTAAAAATAAGAACTTCACGATTGCAAATCTTTTCCCAGGCAGCTGCTATTCATAGAAATAAAAAGCCATGAGAAAAATATTTTTTGTAGAGTAGTCTCCATAGCATAGCAAAAAAAAACTTTTCTCTCTGTAAGAAGTAATAAAAGACTATTGCAGAGTTAATAACTGATTTAAATTCCCAAGTTTTGTCTCTACATTATCAGCTGAGAAAGAAAAGAAATCAGGTGAGGAGAAGAAAAGTGTACTGAAAATTTTATTCTAATTCTTTTTATTCTTTTAGTTCTGTTAAAAAAATTTCTTCATACCTTTTAAATTTTAAACTTCTTTTGCCCTCCTCCTAATCCATATCTCATAACAAAAAAAAAAAAAAAAAAAGTACAGTATTTTTTTTAGCCAGCATTAAACCCACCACATTATTTAGTGCATTAGCCAGGAAACNATACCTTTTAAATTTTAAACTTCTTTTGCCCTCCTCCTAATCCATGAATCCATATAAAAAAAAAAAAAAAAAAAAAGTACACTGGTAATTTTAGCCAGCATTAAACCCACCACATTATTTAGTGCATTAGCCAGGAAACTCAAATTAACAAAACCTAAACCATTGCAGTAAGGTATACCATACTTCAAAGGAGTAGCAGATAACAGCTATGATAAATTAAGCTAGCTAAGGAACACTATGTTTTGTTTACTTATAATGTACATAGTGATATTCAGCTAGAGATTTATCATGAAAAATATTTAAAAAAAACAAAACAGATTGCCTCTAGTTTTTAAAAGGTCAGCTATGGGAACTATTGTCCACCTGGGAAAAGAACTCAAACAAAGAGATGTTCTAAAGATCTGCTTTGCAGATTTTTATTTTTTTTTTAACTTACTGAAATTAGCATAACACTGTGATAGAAAAGCTGAATCCTACCGCTGAGATAAAATGAAATTTTCTACCTGCCTCAAGGGAAGAGATCTGTTCTTTGAAATGAACCTAACAATGGTAATAGCTGCCCATTATTCAAAACATAGTGAAATGATTATGCAACTACTTCACTGAGGATTTTGGTCACTCATGGTCCTTGAACATCCCACAAAAATTATTAGGAGACTTAGGGCAACTAACTGGGCATTTCCACCATATTGACTAG
This sequence comes from Parus major, assembly GCF_001522545.3. Classification (NCBI taxonomy): domain Eukaryota; kingdom Metazoa; phylum Chordata; class Aves; order Passeriformes; family Paridae; genus Parus; species Parus major. The sequence goes on from NC_031770.1 coordinate 33,012,201, forward strand.
CCCAGATTAAGTTCTGTGGAGAATGAGAATAGATTCTATGCATCATAGCTGATTTAGAAAATCATGAAACGCAGGAAAACTATTTGAGCTGCAAGAGTCCTACTAGATATTAGTTCTGTAAAATGTGTGTAGGTACCTCCAAGACCCATAAGCTCTTTAAAAAGCTGACTCTTAGTCTCACTGAAAACAGAATTGAAATAATTCCAAAAGAGAAACTATTAAAATTAAACTTGTCTTTAAAGTGGCCTATTTTCACAAAGTCCAGAAGAAAATGAAAACTTCCTAGCAAAAACTAAAAATCAAGAAAAAAAGAAAACAGTTTATTACAATTCACCATTCATCTTCATAGCCTGATGTGGACAAAGTTTATTTTAGATTGCTCTTTTTCAGGCATTGAAACCTTATGAAAATAAATGTGTAACTTCATAATTAAAATAAGGTCTTTCCTATGAGAAACAAGATACCCAAGAAACTATCTCACAAGCTGAAAACTGATCACTCTAATAAAGATACCAGGAAGAAGCTCAATGCATATAGTATAGTTAGTTACAACTCTCTAGTGTTAAATTAATCTAAGTTCAATTCCAAAGGCTAATGCATTCTTATTTGCCAAGAGCTAGTTGGATATTTAGTTCTGGAACAATTACTAGTGAATAAGGAATTAAAGCTGTTGCAAAAATAGTATACTTATATGAGAAGACTGTTCCATCATCATAATTTTTCAGACTAATTCACTTTGAGAGCCGAGTTCTTATACTAAATTCCCATATTAATCATAGAATTTTTTTTAACGTGTATTAGACTCTTACATTTTCTGTACTTAAAAGCAACTCTCTGACTTCAGTCACTGTAGTTTTCTCAGAATTTTAGATCTTACTGGAAATAGGATTATTGATGTACCATGACAACAAATTAGTCTATATTAAAAGAAACAACTAAACAATCCACTTTCCAAGTAAATTTTCTTTTTTGATTTATTTAGTCCATATATGTAACCTGCCTTTATCAGTAAAGAAAAAGGGGAATTTCACTAACTGCAGTTATCTACAGAACACTGAATTACTTTTTACTTGGTGTGCAAGAAATCATGTGGTCCTTGGGGGAGAAGGAAGAAGGTAGGGAAAAAGAGTTCTTTTCTGATCAGGGAGTTAGGGTGTTTCTCAGAGGCAGGCCAAACAGTGGGATGGGGCTATGGCTCAAAGATGAAATGTGAAGAGTTTAACACCGCCTCTTTGAAAATGCAGCCTTCCTAAAGAAATATTCCCTCTCACCCTGGGCAAGACCTGACTGAATCAATCAGTTGCATCAAGAAGTTGGGGTCCTGAAGAACGAGTGCAGAGGCCTGCCCTGACAAGGAGAGAAGTTGACACTACAACACAAATGCTCAAGATGTATCCAAAAGTGTATCCAAAAGTGAATTTCGTGCAAAATGCATAAAATTCAGCAGATTCTTTCCTGGGCAAATTATAACTTACTTAACATACTTAAAGTATACTTAATTAACATACTTCAAGTATGAGCATTTCAAAAACAGGGACTATGGAGAGGATAGAAGAATATTTGCAATTAAATTCTCCATTTGCATATAAGCATTGAAAATCATATTTCCACAGACTAAGAGCATTAACCTTGCTGGAGAAGTGAAATTCCATTTTATATCCAAGAGACCTTAAAGGATAATTACACAAAGAACCAAATGAAAGTACAGATATATGTATGATGTCACCCTTCTGGAGGTGGTGAAATTACTTTCACCCAAAATTCTAAATGTGTTAAAGATTCTGTCCCACAGGTTTATCAACAAAAGTGGCATTTTGCATATATCTCTAAAGTCGGTGGACAACAACTGTACTAGCTACTCTAAATGTCTTTTGGATTGTAATTGAACTGTCTAGAGTAATGAATGAAGCATAGAATAATGTGCATCCAGTTTGCCTTTGTTTATCCACACTGTCAGCCTGACTTTGGTTCACTTTTACAGGCAGATTTCTCTATTAATGTACATATAGTTTCTTTCAAGTTTAAATTTCCAATGCTTAGCGCTCCTTTGGGCACAAGACTCATTACAGCACTAGACTAATAATTGAAGTGTTTTTCTTTCTGTCATTTTTCTATGTAAATAAATAAATTGAACAATTCTAGAATGCCATGAATTACATTAATCATAATGCACACAACTTTTCTCCTCACAGTAGGTTAATCTCCTTATTAAGTTCCAACATGAAACATCAGCCAACAAAAATTTGCTTTGAACAACAATCTTAACAAGTTCTTAAATACATGAGAAAAAGAGGGAGAACTGGATTTTGTTTTCCATTCCAAAATATATCAAGCAAATTGTTTTTCCATGCAATAAATGTTATTCTGCTGTGTGATTTATTCCACATAAGTACATAGAAAATTCAAACTTGGGTAAATATTTATTAACAATATTTTGCAATTAACACAGGCATACAAATGTATGTTAACTAAGGGTATTTCTGGAGTCCTAGTTTGCCCTGCATAAACAGAAATTCCAGTAAAACTGAAATATATGTCTATTTTATCCTTTGAACATGAACCAAATATCAACAAAATCAAGAGGAAGCATCTGTGGGTTTTCAGTAATTCTGCTGAAGTTTAATTGAGCTTGTAGAGATCCATTTGGGGCTTAGAAGGATAGAAAACTATCACTCCCACTCTAAAATGCATATGTTCCTAGAGCAATAAAAAATTTCTGCACATTCATAGTTCTAGTTTGTCTGGAAGACAAACATTATATTGTCTGGCAGTTTTTATGTGCAAACGTAAAACAGCAGAGACAGTTTTATTGCATGAACAACCTTGCTGAGAAGACTAAGAATGGACCAGGACTCTTCCCCTCTCAGTAAATATCACCAGAGCCGAACATCCAGGAGTTCTATTTGTGCAAGCATTCATTTAAGGGTTCTGCTTTGTAAGACTTTTTAAAAGCACATACCTAAAGGGAAAAAAATCTTACCAACCAACCAAAAAAAACCCTTCCAAACCACAAACAACAACAACAAAACCCCACTCTGTAACCTTTCCTTACAAAGCTTATTACCAGTTAAAATTACTGGTTTGACAAACCTTAATTTATAAAAATAAATGGAAAAATGTTTGCATGTGTCTATGTAGTTATATATCTATATTCATACCTATAAATTGGTTCTAGATTATGCTTGATGAGTGACTGATATCTAAATTCCCAGTCTCCATTATTTCTTATTAAATATGGCATCTGAATGATTAGGTCATACTTTTTTCTTTACAGAACCAATCCCATGCTTCTTCCTACAGCATGGATTGTAAATGTATTAGATGTATCACTCTGCATGTCCTGTATCACCAGCCTCATTGATTAGGACAGGAATACTTGGTGTTTATCAAATTCTATGTGAGGTTCAGATTATTCATATTCTTTTGCAATTATATGATGGAGGACAGTTCTAACAATGTTCTAACCTCTTCTAACCCTTCCTAAGCACAGCCGCAGAATTTCAGACTGTACTCTCCATTCATGGAGGAGTCCAAAAGAAAGTAGTTCAGCCCTAACACAGATGTGTCATTAGATCAAAATTCCACAAGATTTTCCAGAGTGAATCGGCTGGCTGATTCCTAGGTGGCCATGTAAATCTATAGTTTACACTATGTGACAGGTCAAGGAGTCAGTTTAAAAATAAGAAGGTTGGGTGCCAAATTCACAGAAAACTGCCATGTACTTATCTGCCAGAAAAGGTCAGGGTACATTCTAAAATCATCCAACAAAGCAGTATAAGATAATGCTGCTTTATCCTAGAACAAAAAAAGATCTTTTATTTGACAAGTCAGTAAGCCTGGCAGTACGTCATCTTCTTGTGACCTATCTTAGACCATGCACTTTGTCTCATAATTTCTAGGAAGAGTGCCTGTGGTTCATGATGATTGAAGAGCACACCTTGGATCCAGACAGCTACAGGGAAAACACAGAATCAAAATAAGAACTTTTTTTTAAAAAAAAACAAAACAACTTCCCACCTGAAGTAAATATCAATAAGTATAAAAATCCCCTAAATAAGAAGTGATAGGACAAAACATATACAAGAGAATGCCATTGCCTGTGTAAGGCACAGAGGAAATATCTAAAATTAACCAGAAGACTGAAAGGATCTGGAGGATTTAGAGCTGCACCCTGACATTTTATTCCATACATACTTCACGGGAAAGAAATAAAATATGAATATGTGCCTGTAGGCACTACAAGGGCTAGAAATGGGTATGAATGCTTGTACACATATACTACTAATGAGATAAATGCAAACAAGATTATCACTTCAACAAAGAAATGCCACACCTTATAAGGATGTTGAAAAAATAACTGGACTGGAAAATTTTCATTTACTTTTGAGACACCTGTGATTGACAGGTGATGCTGAAATCTGGGTGAAAAATTCCAAGAATGTTTCCTGCTAATGAATTGTTACATGACACTATTACCACTGACTACAAGTAAACAGATAGATTAGCACCTCAGCTTGGTCCTAAGTATATTATGCTGCTAGAAATAACACCTCTGTGTAGTACAGTGACCTGATTCTTAGCTTTGCAGGAGCAGAAGTACCACTCAATAAAATCAGCAAAAGGAAGCACAAAATGAAGGAGAGCAATAAGCCCAAAAGGAAACCTGAATGTGGGAACGGGGTCAAAATTGTGCAAGTGGAGTTGTTAAAAAATTGGCAACCAACAGGTATATTACCTTATTCTCAATTCGATACATAGTGTCCTTGGTCCTACAATGTGACAAAAATACTTGAGCAGCAGGTTCTTCTATAGCTGCAAACACATTAGATCCCTACGACATATTACAGAGCAAGTTGTGGATGAATCTGTACCATCCCATCCTAGAATTCTTCAGCAACATGATCTGGATAACGATGTATGGCAAGGTAAGAGTGTAAGTGTAAATAGTTACAAAAGCAGCATGAATGCTTGCAACACATGAACCAAGTCAAAATTTTTATGTCAGAAAAGATCTACATTGTGTTCTCCACAAGGATGTAGCAGAATCATTGCCGTTGGGTGCTGTGAGCAGCCTGCACTCAAAAAATGGACAGGCAATACAGAGTAGAAGTTGTAGAGACCCACATGCCAGGAGTACGCAAGTGCACCTGTGCTGTGCTTTCACCAGTGTTTGTGCCATGGCATTGTGGGAAGTGGCTAAGTTCCACAGGAAGTTGGAATACCATCTCCAACAAGAGTCTTGTGTAAATAGGAGAAGCTGCACAATGGTGGACATGGAGCAGAGATAGAACTTTCCAGGATTCAGTATAGAACGGTGCTTAGAAAATTGTATCTGTACTTCAATATTTTAAAATATCTATTATTGTGGTTTATCTATTGCATTACTAATACCGATCCTGAAGATGCAGTTCACTGATTTTTCATTAACTAGCTGTCTAATCTAATAAAACAATAAACTGCCTCAGTCCTTACCAAAAACATGTGTGTTGAGCAGTTTTTCACTGCAATGTGAGGTGCTATTGCTATCATTCTCCATAGCACTTCTGAACTCTATAGCATTTCTGAACAATTCTAAATGATTGCAAACAGAGACTCAGGCCAAGCTTTTCAGAGCAGCAACAGAATCTTGTTCCAGAGCTGCTGATATCTTATTATGAGTCCTGAACTGCAAATAATGTAAGAGAGTTTTAAAAAAATGTTTTCATTTCAGAAAACTGGGGAAAGCAACTAAATCTTTACAAGTTGGCAAATTCTGTAAAAGTAAAAAGTTGGAAAAAACTGCAGCTCTTAACATACCTGGACCATCTTTGGCTATAAATAGCAAAGCACAGTGCTATTAGATTTCACAGCTTTCTTTTGAGTATGGAACACTAAATAAATTTGGGATTGTTTTGTCTCCTATAAAACATCCTAATGCAACATCTAGAGGAAAATTTGTCATTATTTCTTGCTGTTTGCTCCAAAAGCAGAGACCAGAAACAAACTGAGGAAATCAAGTGAATTGATTAATCCAGTCAGTCATTCTGCTCATTATTACAGAACTGGAATAAGTATTTTGCACTAGGTCCTTCTCTGAATGCTCATATCTGCAACAGCACCCTAATTTTTACAATTAGATAAGTATGTTTTCTAAGAGCTGGTGAAAGTGTTGACTAGCTGCTGTCAGCTCCAAGACTCAGCAGAGCTCTAATTATATACTGGAATATTAATAGGTACACTAGAGACAGTTACGGAACTTCTCATAACCTTCTGTAGACATATGAAAGTAATTTTAAGTGATAGATATGAACTCTGTTACGAAATTACAATGGAACTTAAAGAAAAGTTTTGTGATTAAATTTATGTGCAACAGAGCTGTTTATTCAGACAAAGATGAATATTTAAAACAAAATATATACTAGAGCAAAAGCATTAGAGACAAATGCTGCTTCACAAAAAAAATCCTCTGTGAATTTTGCTAGTGATTGAATTAAAAGGTTTTTTATCCATGGCTAATGCATTGCTTGGTACAACTCTTCAAAGTAGTTGAAATAATAGAAGGGTATCTTGGAACAGAGCACATACATCCCTTATCCTGAAGGACAGTGGACATAAAAAGAATATGTCCAAGGAATAAAAATATGTTTAATTATGTAAGACAGATATGTTTGTAAAAGATTTGCATCTTGACTACCTTAAATGTAAGGCTTCCTACAAAACTGTTTAAGTCAGTGGGAAGATTACTCTCAATTTCCATGAGCTTTTACTCAAGAGCTTGTACAGATTACAGCACGTTTTCTACAACCTTGCTACTACAAAATACACAGGAAGAGGCAACCATAAATCACAAACCTTTTTACTCACTACCACAACATGAAGCAGTGATTTTCTACTGCACCAACCTTTGGCTTACTGCATATGTTCCAATATACCTGTAAATCGGGGACCAGCACAGGGAGAAAGGTTTGCTGAGTCACAAAAACAGCAAAAGAAGAAGAAATATATGAAAGAGTTGTGCAAGTATAAAAAAATTAGAATACAGCCTTGATTCAAAATAGACCTGGACAGCAAGGAAATTTCCTGACTGCACCTAATGATGGTGACAACTTCAGCATGGAAAAAAACCAAAACTCAGTCTGCTGATCCTTGTAAGACCTTTGTAATAGCAATCACTAACATTTATGTTCCATTGTGCCCTACTCTTACACAACTACATTAGAAAATAAGAATAATGTAATTTAGTTGGTTTGGGTTTGTTGCTGTTGTTGTACTTTGGGGGTTAAATAACAAATTATCACTTTAGAGTTTTAAAAAACTTCTATTTTCCAACCAAATTATAGTGAAAGTATAAGTGCCCTAACAGAAAAAAAGTCCTCTTATTATCATAGATGTGTGTGCAAAAAAAACGTACCAAACATTGTTTTGAACAGGATTTGGAGATGACCCATTCTAACAGGCAGAAGTGGAGCTGAAAGACAGGAACTGGCAAGGAATACCTCTTCTCTTGTTTATATTCTTCCCTTATAACCCTTATATTGACTTCTAGCAATCTGTCTAGAGCTATTTGCCCAGGAGATGGTATCACTAGGACAGAACAACATGATCAGATAAACAGTAGTGACAAATTGTTGGCATCACTGTCAATCAGTTTTAATCATTGTTAAATTATTAAATTCAATCAGTTAAAATAATTGTTAAAATTTTTTTCCTCACATTCATCATTGCAGAAGCTTGTATGAATCAACAGGAGTATACTTTTCCTGGGAGTTTTTAGTATGGTGTAAGATGAAAAGAGAATTAATAGGAAGGATGGTGAATTCCATCTCAACTTTTAGTACAGGCATGAACAGGCTGAGTTTGTGTGACAAAACTAAATGCAACAAAAGGACTGTTTTTGTACAACCAACCATCAACTTTTTTTCTTACGTTTTTGGAAATCACCACTTGGTCTGTCAAAGACTACAAGGCATTATCTAGAATTGAAAACAGAAACTGAAACAGAGCACACCTTGGGAGGAGAAACTTATACTAACATGGTTCTTACTCTGACATCCCCACAGAAGGAAGATCAGACTAGTTTCATAAGATGCTTTCAGAGCAGCATGTAGGTTCTCTCATATTAATACAGAGGTTGTGTGTTTTGGACACACTTCTCCCTGTTTTTCTTTTATTTTGGGAGATTACTGATCTTTTGAGTCCATTCTTAGAATATTGATGTCAGAGGCACAAGGCTTATTCTCAAGGTGAAGCATCCCACTTCTCTCTTGTTCCTCTCCTAGGGGAATAAATGAGGTCAGAGTCTCAGTGGAAATAGAACTCAGAGTTTGAAGAATATTCTTTCAGTTTAGCAGACCTTATAGAAAATTATTCAACAGAGAAGGTAAATGAGACGTGATTTCTTCTGAAAATTTATATTCTTACTTTCTTACGGTGAGCAAGGAATTAGTTTTTACAAATAAATTCATGACTTGCAATTTGTTGTCCTGATCAGACAAACATTTCAGATGTCCAAAATTAATTTTCACCTGATGTAATCTGCACAGTTAGTGAGACTATCCAAAGGGATAAAAAGCTACCTTTAATACTTCATCTGCAAGTCCTGGCACCGTATTTGAAAGCAGCTGAAACTGAAGAAAATGTGGTACTAAAGGTTTGCTGTATTTGCTGCCTATCTCTCAACAATAGCATGGCAAATCATGCTAGGCACCTTCAAATTCTATTGATACAGAGGGGAATTCCAAATGAAATCTGTGAATACTCAGTAAAAAATTAGGGAGGATGCTGGAAAAGGATAACCTATAGGTAAGAATCTAAAAAATATAGTTTTCAAAAATGAAACTATTTATAGTTTTAAATTTATTTTTATATATTTATATATATAATATTTATATAATTTTTTATTTATTTATAAATAGAATTTTTTTATTTCAAAAAATCACCTTCAAATACTACAAAACACAAACTCACCATCAGAGGGTTTATCATTAAATTTGCATAACAGACATCTGCAAATGCATTCTTTGTCTCATTCATACTGCAGGCTGACTAGCTGAGCAGCAGAGGTACACAAATTCTGCTTATACACCTTCCTTACAAATTTTAATTTTCCTCTGTTTCCTAATTAGAAAAAAAAAAATAACTGAAGCATTCAGCTTTTTTGCCTGTTGTGCTTCTTGATTGCAAGATACATCATTGAAGAAATAATCTGATAATTCATGTCAAAGTCAGCCAAATAATCAGGTCAAGAAATGTGTAAGTAGGGCTTGGGATGCTATAAATTTTTACAAGAAAAATGCTTCTTCAGCTATGCCTTGTTTAATGTTATGGTTCATAATCAAATGTATCGTTGAGCACTATTACTTCAAAGCACAATGCTTCTAATGAATCTTTTTACTCTTTTAGAATATGAAGTGTTTACTCAACAACAAAGAAAATGTTGCTGACAGATGTGTGTGCTAATTACAACAGATTTGTTTAAACCAGACAACCACCATCAACTGCAGAGACTTCAACTGACTGAACAAGCAATATGCAAGTGTGCAGAATTCATCACAGCAAACAGAAGAAGAATAATCGTGGAGAGTAGATGCTGAAACACCAGCCCCATCAGCATGGCTCCTTAGATGACATGAATGCTCTTAGCAAAACAAGAGACAAAGTTTATAGAAGGGACCTGTGTATGATTTCTGGAATAGATAAGACTTTCAAATCTTACAATAAATTCAGGAACTACTCACATTAAAAAAAAAAAAATAAAAAAGGAGACAAAGTAAAGACACACAAAAACTACAGTACAGAAAGAAGTCAGTTCTGGAGAAGGGAGTTGGCTGTTAATTTAGCAATGTTAAAGGGACAATAATAAAACTTGATAACATATCACCTGGCAAAATGAGGTGACAGCAACATAGATATTCCAAACACAGTAAGATTAACAGATACAGTCAGCACAGAAGAATAAAAGGAAAGGTCAGAACAAAATAAGTGAGATCCAGCTGGAACTATCCTTGTAGTAGAAAAATTTTAAAATCTCTCTCTATTACTAGAGGCTTTGTTATAAAATCCAGGTTAACTAATTTTTCTATCATGAATACACTTACTGATTTCCTCTATGCAGCTACCTGTCCTAATAAAATGCTAAAAAAATGAAATCTCTTTTCAAAATCCCCTAGTGCTATTTTTGGTATAAATTTTAGAAGATCTAAGATAAGGACCGAAAGACCGAAATATGGAAAGCATTATATTTATATCTTGTTACTTTATAAAATTAATTTCAAAAAAGAAAAAAAATGTTTCATTTTTTATAAGAAAGGCAATCCCATGTAAGCATAGCCAAGAAAAAAAATAGAATATTTAGTTATTTGCTCTGTGTTCTGATGTTAGTTAAAGCAGTATAGCTGTTCTTTGTTCCTGCTAATCAGACTGTCTCTGAGTGCAATCAATTGTTCAATCTAATTTTGCTCTTTGTATATCCAGGTCACACAGTTCAGTCTATCTAGACTCACAGAGACTCATATCTGCCGCACAGTTTTCATACAAAGCAATACTGGAGGACTAGCTAAATATTTCACCTTTAGAAAGAATGTGAATATCAATAGGTCTGTATTTCCACATCTCGTTTAGCAGCAGCAGAGACTTTCAAGTAACAGAATTTACTGGGAAGTGATGAAAAATTCTGACTGTCACCTACAAAAGCTCCCTCTTCATCTTCTAATGGCATGGCAGTGTCATTATGTTGTTTTGGATTTTTCCTGCAATAAGGAAACTCAATGAATGCAACCTTCAAACTTGTCTGGGAAAGTCCCACAGAGATAAAGCAGATCTCTGTATCTGAGATTCACTGTGCTGCCCAGTGCAGAAGGACATCCCTGTGTCTATGCAGTCTATGAAGACTGTGAAGACTACACCACATAGCTGGACCACACTACTATTGATTACCATTTGGTTGCAGAATAATTTGCTCTGGGAACATTTTGTACGAGCCACTGTCTGTGAATGAGGAATGCCTTCAAAAAAGTGGGCTCATTTCTAGTTATTTGTTTGTAAAATAGTACATTTTATCCATCAGCAAAAAGTGAAAAATACTTTTTAGGAATTTCTCACACATATTGTACACCACAGAATGGTTTCATTTTTCTTAAATACTTCCGGTGACCTTTCTATAAAACTAGTTTACAGGAACCTACATGTGGAAGCTAGGGCCCAGTGATCGGAAGATTTCGGGATGTAACGGAAAGATAGTCACCCCCCTCCTCTATAGTTTATGGTAATGACTCCCGTAATTAGCCAATAGCACCTAGCTGTGATGAAAGCAGATGGGAGTAACACTGTGAACCTAGGTTATAAAGTGTCAAATTCTTCAGCAATAAACGCCATTTCTGCCATCCATCACATTGGTGTTGTGTGCAAATGGACCGAGTGACCGGGGGGGGGTCACCGTGCTGCTCCTGAACCAGGGCGTCTGCCTCGCATAAGGCAGCAAACTGGTGCTGAAAACTCAGGATTCAAATTCGAAAAGCAGGATCCAAATCCAGAGAGCAAGGATTGTCTGGGGAAATGGGAGTAGCGGTCAGGACGGCTGGACCAGTCCTGGCGTGAGAGATGTTCCTGGGCCCACAAGGAAGATGGAAGTGGTGATAAAGGTCGTATTGCAATTATATAAACAATGTAGTATAGATTGGCTTTTTATATATAAGGCTTTTACTCTTGCTATTGCAAGGCTTTTGTATATTGGGGTCATAAATCAGCTAGTAAAGATTATCCACCCTAAGGCGTGGGACAGATGTATTAAAACCCTTGCTGAAGAAACTTGGAGGGCAGCAAAAAACTGTTTGCTTGCCACCCCAAAATTTGGGGTCAGAACGGCTATCCAGACATTGCAGCCCCCAGACGAGAGTGATTCGGCTGAGCCGAAGGAGTCACAGGAGGGTGATACGTCCCCTCAATTCCCAAATCCTGATCTGCTCACGGAGAAACAGCAAAGAGCAGAAGTGTTTTGGATAAAGTTAACAGAGGAAGCCCAGGGGGGACCACCACCCTATGTATCCCAAGATGGCGCTGAGCAAAAAGACAAAGAGCGAGGGGAAAATGTCCTTGGTGGGAACAAGGAACAAACACTGGCATTGACGAGCGAACATGGTCGGGAGGACAAGAATGATAAAGTACATGAGAAAGAAAGAGAATATCAAGCAAAAGAGATAAGATGCAGGGGAGGTGTACAGAGGGAGAGGGAAAGGAATGTAAGAGAGAGGGGAGGGAGAGGGAGCCAAGAGGGGGAAAGGAGGAGAGGGCGGGACAGAGGGAGGATCAAAGGGCAGAGTGAAGGGCGGAGTGAAGGGCGGGGAGAACCAGGAGGGAGGGAATGGCCCGCCCACAAGGGGTGTAGGCGGGGCCGGAGCCCAACAAAAAGGCACGGGAAACTGGAAATACCGAGCCAGTCGAGTTCCAACTTGGACCGAGACACTAGTGAGGATGAGTGGTCAGACACTGACTCCTTAGAGGAGGAAACAACAAAGATAATCAAGAATATCCCCCTCCACATTAAAAAAGAACTGAGAGAGGATACTCCTCTCACTGACTGGGGAGAGATAAAAGCTGCATGTGCCATCTGGGTCCCCGCAGCTGCGCTGGCGTTCCCAGTCCGAGTGACAGAGTGGGGACAGAGAGTTCACTCACCAATAAATCCTAAACTGCAAGGCTCCAGCCTGCAGTGGCTGATGGGCACAGACCCGGCAATGATTACCCTATGCCTATCAGTTTATAACTTCAGTGTTTCTAGTGATTTTTGTGTGCAAGTTGTGATTGTTCCCAGGGTCCTGTACCACCCAGACGGGAAGTTAAACCTGCAGGCGGAGAGACTCACCTGACTTCAGAAAAGAGAACTGGTGACAGGTGTAACCATAGCGATGCTGCTTAGCCTGGGAGCAACTGGTGCTGCCACAGGTGTCTCTGCCATCGTGACCCAACAACAAAGACTGTCTCAGCTACAAATGACAATTGATAAAGACATGCAGATAATTGAAAAACCGTGAGTTTTAAAAAAGCTTGTGTCTTTTGTCAAGAGCCGACTAGAGAGAATCAACATCCTGTTTGTAGAAAGACAGCAGATGCTCTAAAATGCACTTGGTCACCGCGTGTGCCTTATGTTTGCTAATGAAAAACTGCAGTGTCTATTTTATAAGTTTTTAGCCTTTTTAGTTAAGTATAGTGTACCTTATATTTTACTCAAGTCTATTATATCTACTTTTAAAACTTTTCATAATATAAATAAGTTAGAATGTTTAAAAATAGATATACATAAAATAACATTAGAATTTTCAAGACTAACACACCTTATAGTCTAACAAATTTAGTTAGGCATAAGGGGGAGGGGAAGGTGTGGAAGCTAGGGCCCAGTGATCGGAAGATTTCGGGATGTAACGGAAAGATAGTCACCCCCCTCCTCTATAGTTTATGGTAATGACCCCCGTAATTAGCCAATAGCACCTAGCTGTGATGAAAGCAGATGGGAGTAACACTGTGAACCTAGGTTATAAAGTGTCAAATTCTTCAGCAATAAACGCCATTTCTGCCATCCATCACATTGGTGTTGTGTGCAAATGGACCGAGTGACCGGGGGGGGGGTCACCGTGCTGCTCCTGAACCAGGGCGTCTGCCTCGCATAAGGCAGCACCTGAAAGCCCAAAAATAGACCTACTTATCTGAAACACTGTTTCAGATAATGTATGTGACTTAAAAGTTAACTGCTGAGCTTAGCTGAATAGTGAACCTGAGAAGTGACATAAGCAAAATACACTAAGAAGACAAAGCCTCAATTCCTTATTTTTGGTAAGTGAAGGGAAACATCTGGACCTCAGGAGGTTATTTGTTAACAACCAGACTGTACCTAAGAATACTTCAAAGGATTGAAATGTGATTGGAGTGGACTAAAGGATGTCTGTGTACTAATGGATAATCATGTTTAACAGTTTACTTCAGCAATGTATAAACTCATCAAAAATCCCTAGAAATACCATCCTTCCCATATAGTGGTGGCAGGGGTCATCTCATGATCTTGAAATAAATTTTTTGTAATTCTACCCTTGTGTCCTTTAGTCAAAAAAACATCCCAAATAGTTTTTGCAACAATATTTTTTTGGTTTTTTGGGGTTTTTTTTTTGTTTGCTTTTTTTTGGTAAAGCCTGTCCTCTGCAACCTCTTCTCTTCAGGTTGCTTTGACTATCATAGCTTAACATGTAAGCAGTAATCACCATTTGCAAGTAGATGGCACATTATCACAACATATTTATAAACAAAATGCATTTGAAAGATGTGTCTCAGTCACACAGTTGTCACGATCCACAAGGTGGGATTCATGATGTGGTTCTTTTATTTGATCTTAGAGTACAAAAGATTATCAGCACACCAGGGACTTAAACAGCAAAACACACTTTATTGAGTGCTCATCAGCACTAGTATGCGATTGAGGGAAGAGAAAGCAAAGTATAGGAAAAAGAGAGGGTAAGGGGATTATAGCTACCAACGTCAAAGTCCACTCAGCCATCTGTCAACGCAGAGTCTTCTGTCTGTTGGGGAGATCTCAAAGGAAGGTAAGGGGTGTATTTTTATCGTCTTTTGCAAAGTGAGGTACACAGGGCCAAAAACAGAGGAGATGGATGACTGTTGTGATAAAACCCATTGCTCAGGGGGGCAGGTACAAGGTACAGAGCAAACCACTTCTTACAAGTCTCTGCCCACCAGCAGGAATGAGGGCAGTGTACCGTGACAGCACAGCAACCACCTACAAACCATCACTTGGCAAACATCCACCTCAACTAGGCCAGAACCCCTGTACCAAGTCCCTTGTGATATTCAGGGTCTTAGTGTCCTTGCAGTGGTCGTGAGACAGATGAGGGAATCTTTGGACCATCTCTTACAACAGTAAGATGCTGAGATCATTCCTTATTGCAAATTAAACATAGCTTAATTTTATGTAAGTTACAGTGCTAGCAGTACTCGTAGAGTAGATGTGCTTAGCACACTTAGTACACTAAGTGCTATTGCACATCTGTTACTGAGAAACTTACAGATGACACAATTCAAGCAATGAGCTGAAGGAAACAGACTCTGTGTCCTTTTACACTTTAAAGTAAAATCAAGATTAATTTCAGTAAAACAGAACATCCAGGAATGTATAATCAAAGAGCTTACTTCCCACCACATTGCTTATCATCTCATCCAGTACCTAGAAGACTTTGAAATACTGCCACTGCATCTCCATAATGTGCATTCTGTTTCAGTTCCACTAACCTTTTCCTAACTGGACCTCAATGTGTACAAGAGCAATTACAAATTTGATTTATCAATTCTTTGAAACAGAGGAAGGAAAGTTAAAGGTGATAATACATTAAAAATAACAAGAACCAATCTTATTTATAAAATAGAATAATGGAGTAAAGGCTGGAAAAAGTCTTTAAGATTCTTGAGTTCAACCATTAACCTATCACTGCCTGGTCCATCACGCAATATAAAATAAAATCACTATTAATGTAAAAAATGCCAGTACATGTCCTGGTATCAAAGAACACTTTGGTGCAAGAGCGAATGTGTTGTAGTCAGCAACTGCAGGATGATGTCCAGGGAAGCTACAGTTACTGAGAACCAGCATGGGACAGAAAAGAGACAGGCCTCTGTTCATGAAATCATGTATTCAGCATGGGAATAAACTTATCCAGAGACAAAGAGCCTTGAGCCCTGAACAAAGGCAGGGTGATGGGCTTTGAAGGACAGAACTCTTGAGTGTCTCCACCTTTGAGGGTGGAGTTTAGGGTTAGGGACCACTAGAAACACAGCAAGGGAAAAACCACAGGGACTCAAACCCAATCAGAACTCCTGGGCCACCCTTCACAAGCGGTTTGGGGTGGGACAACTTAATTCAGGGCTCACACTGCCCATCCCCCAAAGCAGGAGGTCAAAATTCACTAGCTTGGCTTACAGCCATGCCTCTCACTTTAACAATGCTTATCTGAAACTAAATCTTTGCCTCCCTGAGGCACCTCACAGCACGAATGTTTTCACCTTTACAGCTTTTCTACAGCTTTCCTGGGTATACCCTTCAGTCTGATATCTTTTAAACTTTGATTTAAACTGATTTTTGTAAGTTTAGGTTTATCTGACAGTCCATTAGCTAATCACATAAGATAAGAGTCTCTCCATCAGAACTAAAGATGACAATTATTGCACTCTTTTTTTCTCTATCCCTCCAAAAGAGGTTTTCATAAACCACCTAGAATATGTAGGATTGGTCTGTCATTTGGCAGCCATAATGAACAGAGTCTCAGTGGTCCAATTTGGACTATTTTCTATTTCAACTTTTTGCTTTAATGAGGGCTTTCAATGCAATATTAATGAAGGTGTAGGAAATAATTTTCTTGTTGGGCACCAATTAAGCCACTGAAAGCCCTTTTCTGTCACCATATTTTTTGATAATTCCAAAATGGTGTGCATTCAATATTGAAGTATCAGTGCCACAGACGACTGAGAGTGTAATTTGATAATATTTCAGATTTTTATTTAAATATTCTTCTGGATCTAGGATATGCTAGGCTAAAGGCATAATTTCCAGATCTAAAGTTATATAGATGATCCATTATAGAGATGACATCTACAATCCTGTGAAAACACTGTACAATAAATATGCCAGAAACATCTAATTAAAATTGAAAGTACTAAGACATAACTTGATGTAGAACATTTCAGTCATTGTATAGAAAACTCATTATTCAGTTTGTGGTTCCCTGCATTCCACATAACTTGTTTTTTATGACCTAGTAGTTCAATATTTAATTGTTTTATTGTTGTGGTTCAGCTTCAGACACCACCCAAGCCCCAGGAGGCCACTAGCCCCCACATCCCCACTAGTGGGACCAGGGAGTCAATTGGAAAGGTAAAAGCTCAAGATCTCATGGGTTAAGATAAAGACAGTTCAATAGGGAAACCAAAAGCCACACACCCAAGCAAAGAAAAACAAGGTGTTAATTCACCACTTTCCATGGGCAGACAGGTGTTCAGCCACCTCCAGGACAGCAGGGCCCCATCACATGTGAAGGTGACTTGGGAAGACAAACACCATCACTGCAAATACCACTCTCTTCCTTCTTCTTCCCCCAGCTTTACATATTGAGCATGATGCCATATGTCATACATATACATAAGTAGTAAAAATAGTAAAAATCTGCAACTGTGCTTTCTTTCTTTTCAGCTTACTATTTCTTTTTGGGGTTATATACATCCCAAGATCAAGAAGGGTCAATTATATTCCACCATTTAATCTACCTAGCTGAAATGTACATTTATTTCATGGCAAATCAAACTTCTAGCTATTTGTTTTGACTTGGCTTGGCCACCTAATTTGCACCTGTTACTTTATCTTTGTGCAAGTTCTTGCCCAGCCTAACTTCACTTTCTTTTGATAAACTGAGCAAACAAAGCTACAAATTACCCATTGTGAAACAATTTCTATGATCCCAAGAACACATATGATATATGTTGCATACTGGTTTTTGAAACATCTATATTCAAATTTGGAAAAGAGAACCAGATGAAGTTTTCTATCACCAAAGCCACACACAGAAGTAAGAAAACTTCCCTCTTATTTTCTCAACCACTGTGTATTAGGTTTTTTGACGCTAGAGCATATGGGGGGGCTCAGATTTGTTTCTTCCTTTGGAATTCATAGATCCTTTCAGAATCACAGTTTCACAGTATTTCATGCTTAGACAGATACCAGAGGATTTCACACTGCAAAATTGTCTCTTTGAGGGGGATCTGGTTAAAAAAGCTTCAGAGTGGTGTTTGTAACAAGAAATGGAGTATAGCAGAAGTCATATAGGTCATTGCCTTGCTTCTCTGTGCCTTCCATTATCCTATCAGTACTGGGTTTTGTGCTTTCTTTGCTCCTATTAAACATAGCTCCACTGAAAAGAAGTGGATACAGCCAGGATGCTGACAAAGAAGGGATGCTTACCTTTTCTCTTGCACCATGTGGTGAAGAACACATGCAGTTCCAGATGGTGCTAACAGAAAATATGATTGGGCTACAGTTTTCTAAATCCCTCTGCCCACTCCAGTAAACATGTAACTGCTGTAACAGTTGGTACACAATAAATAGTCACTTTCTGCAAATAAGCAACTGGGGAAACTTGAGTAAGAGATTCAGTGAGTTACTTTATGATCACACATGCTGCTTGATCAAAGATTAAGCACGACCCTGCTGCACACCCATGAACAATTAGTTACAACATGTAACCCTAACACTTTGCACCCTAAACATTTCTGTGCTATTGTAAGTCAAAATGAACATCACATAAATAAGATGTTGAGATCTTCACTTGGCCATTTGTACAGAATAATTGAGAAAGTGAAGACCATTTTTTCTATTCTGCCAGAACAGATTTCTTTTAACCCAACTCACTTTTAGTAAATGTGTATATGTTCTAGAAAGAAGTAGTTCAACAGTTTCCCTTGGGCTCTTGTTTTATTGCCTAACTGTCCTTAAAAGTTTAAGATACAAATGAACATCCTGTAATGAGCGGTTATTCTGCAGATGATAGAAGGCAGCATTGAAAGGCAGAAATTTTCTGCTTCCACTTGTAAATTTAGCTGTAAAATTCTTTCAGTAAATCAGTTTTATTATAAAGGAAAATGACACACACTACTGGTCTGTTGCCTACAGCACTGATGATTAAAAAGGCTGTTTTGCCTGCTTCTACCTTATTCTGTAGAACAGGGAAGAGTAACCTCTTCATATACCAGTTTAGTCTGTCTTTAAAAGGATGACACTGATGCTTACCACATTTGTTCTTTCAGATCTCTTCAGACATTTGTTAAGAACCTGAAGCATTGCTGCATCCTCATGAGATTCTGGTTGTCATGCAATGAAATTCCATCATTTCTGAAGTCCCCCTGGCTAGGGCAAAAACTTTCCTGTGTTCAAAAGTGGCACTAAAAACCAAGCCAAAGCTGAAAATGAGATTTACCAAATGTATAGGCAGTGTTTGGTGAGGTACTGGAGAATGTGTTTAGTTCTAGAGAATATCTCCAGGATGTGCATAAGTGCCTAAGGAATCAAGACTATTGTTAAAATATATATTCACAGGAATAGAAGGGAAAAGATACAAGAAATTTTACACACATTGTCATTTCTGCTTTTTTTTTTTGTACTGATATACGTTAAAACATTCCTAGTCCTTGGTTGAAGTATGTGTTTGTTTGACCTCTGTCATCTCTTCCAATATTTAATATGTTCTGTTTCCAATTCTCAGCAAAATCTCCTGACTTCATCTGAAATGATAGACAAGCCACAGCACCTTCATTTATGAGGTAATGAGTGTTTGGGGCACTGAGGTTGTACAAGGTCAGTTCTAGTACAGTTGGAAATAGAGCCCAGATTTCCATTATGAAAGATGTTTTATTGTATCAGTTTTCCTACCTACTGCCAGAACGAACATCTAAGATTCTGTGTTTGGGATGAATAAAATTGAGCTATTACATTGAATTCAAAAAGGCAATAAAATAGGGAACAAATGAATGCACACAGTGGTCTAGATTCTTGATAGACTTCTAAATGTATTGTTTAAGAGAGATCTATACTAAAAGTTTTGAAAGTCTCATTTTTACCTTATATAATTGTCTTTACCAGAAAAAAAAAGGCACAATCCAAAAATCCTGATTTATGTTAGAAAGAATATACGCAACCCAGGAGACCCAATACTGTGCTTATCATTAATGGTCTTTAAGCAGGCAGAAATGGAGCACTGTACTTCATGGAATGACTGTAAAAAAATGTTTGAATTCTGAAAATCCCAAATACGGGTTTTATAATTCGGCTCATAAACTTGCAATTTAGTAGCATAAACTGTCTAGGAAATGAACCAAGTTTAAAAACAATCTCAGTTAAACAATCAAAATATATAAATATCAAAATATATAAAAAAACCACAAACTTCCTTAAACAAATCAAAATACTGCACTGGGAGCTGTAAGCTCAATTACAGTTGGAAATATGTAATACATGCAGGATCTCATTATTAGGGATTAATAAATACACCTGTCTTGAAGAACTCGTTAGTCAGCAATGACAGTGAAGGAGAAAAATTTGGCTGTCATAGACAACCACAGCATGAGCTGAGCCATGAGCTGAGATGTTTAATGTGAACACAGCCTGTCAGGTGCTTTCAGTAAATATCTAAGATATTAATGGTATACAGTGTAAGGTATGGTCTTAAGGACATGTGTGAGAAATTCTTTTCATCCTTATTCAACAGAGATGAAATCTGAATAAAAGTGGCCCAGAGAAACCAAAGGAATTGTAATTTTACACTATAAGTAAAGGCAGAAAGAGCTTGGGAATTTGATTAGCCTCTGTATTATCTGTGTACACTTACAGAGATCAAACATCAATAAGGAAGACTTTAGGATGAAGCATACAAAAAATATTCAATTGGGTATTAGTTAAAACCTGCACCACAAAGCAGCATGGTGCTAACAGTCACAGAAAGGCAAGGTCTAGATCAGAGCACATCTACTACCCAGGGTGTTCTGAGGAAATCAGAAAGGAATTTGGAAAGGGAAGAGATAAGTGACCAGTTTCAAGATGAAGACAAATCATTTTATGAAAGAGATTACCTAATTAGATAATCTACTATGGAAGGTTGCACTGATACCCCAGTTCCTTTGCTGTCTTACATTTTAAGAAATAATGGTCTTGTGACTACTGCACTAGCCGGAAAGCTGTTTTATCCCAAATTTTCTGTATAACTTTGCTCAGCACAACGGGCCTTATTTTTAAAACATCTAAACTCTTAAAACGGAACACTTTCTTACAGAAGAGGAGATGGAGTTACGTAGGTACAGCTGAGAAAGTTAGCAATTTTCTGTCTGTGCTTGAAGTTCTTACCCATACTACAGAAATAATACCATTGTTTCAGAGACATGAAGCATCACCATGTGCTGGATATCACTGTGACTAGTTCAAATTGAAAATGCTGTCCTGCAGTGCTAAATCTTTATGTGACCAAAGGAAAATTTTAAATCAATTATTGCTCGAGAGAAAATAAAATCCAAAGCAAAACACAGCCAAATGAGAGTTTAGGTACCCTGACACAACATTATAATCAGTGGAAATTCAAGACCTTCCCAGACATCAGAACAATGTTTGTGAACTGACTGGTAATTTAATCAGAGAAATGTGCCCAAGCAGATACTTAGGAGAGCCACTTGCTCTTTTTCCTTTGAGTTTCTGTGCCAAAATAGACAAAAAATTAAGATTGCTATCTTAAATTCTCCATTGAGAGTTAAATCAGCAAGTATTTAATAGAGGTTACGAGAAAAATGTACCACAAAGAGAGTATTTGTTTGCTCGTTTTCCATCTTATTTATGTGAAGATAAATAGCAGGCTTCAGTGTGAACTTTACAATACACTGTGTATGGTAGCCCATTACCCAGAGAATGCAAATATTCTCCCAAGGCTTCCCAAAGCTTAAAGAAATTAAGTTTTATTTTGAGTGGTTATGCCTGCTTCTGGTTCAGGTGATATCAGTATGCATTTGATTTCTGACTTCCAAGAGGGTTAGTTAAGGAAGGAAAATAAAACCATGCTGGGTTTAAAAAAAAATAAATTAACACTGGGATGTGGATCAGTCATAAAAAGTGGGTGTAACTGATTTCATGCTGGACTCTTCCACCTGTGTGAGGGGGTGTTAAAGTAATACTTTTAATGCTATAACTTTGTAGTTCTAAAGGTGCCTGTATTCTTAAACAGACTCCAGTAGTTAGAGTGGCATTTTGTAGTAGCTCTGGAGGAAGAAAAAATAAACCATGTATTTTCTGGATTTACTATCTGCTGTTGTCTATACTTGCATTAGAATTTTTATCTAGTGTAATATTAGCTAATAAAGAATATAATAATAATAATAATAAAGAATGTAATAATTTTCTGAAAACAGGTCTGAACCATAGAGATACAGACCAGGTCAAAAGTATACTCTATTGAGTACTATGCACAGGCTTAATACACACCTGGAGCAAACAGTTAAGACATATGATTAGCTAAAGGAATATTTTCTTTTCCTCACAAAAGCAATTAAATAGTTAGAAAAATGAGGAGAAAATCTAGCATTATTAAAAATGTTAGTTAGTTCAAATCAGGTCTTACAGTAATATAAGAAAAATATGAGTTTGCAGCCTCTTTTCAGTCTTGCTTTTTTAACCTCTTGGTTTTAGTCTGTGGGATTTTCCATAGAACTCTGACTCTGTGAGCTCTTTGTTTTCATTTTTCTGTCCTACCACTATAATGTTGACAGAGATCTATGATTCCAGGAGAAAGGTGCACCATACTCTCATTTTACAGAAGAAAATAGCATCACAGGCCTCACATCACACAGCAGGCCAGTGGGAGAGCTAGAAATAGAATCCATATTCTGTAAACCATAGACTTCTACTTCATGTGGACTCTTAAAATACAACACAATATGGAAATGCTCACAAGCACAACTACAAGGAAAATAATTTGAGGCCCTGACACTGAAAGGGGAGGAAAAAAACCCATGCACCAAGAATTAAACAGGTAACACAGCAGGAGTCTTCAAACAAAGCTGACAGCAAATTAGACACAAGCAGGCAAGAATATATGAGATGCTCTGATCTCATACTGAAACCAGTCTCAATAAGAAGTTCCTTGTTTTTTGTTATGGATCTCTTGCAACTGCAGATAGAAATATGAGAGGAGGTAGGGAATGAAAATATTTAATAGAAGGAATTCAGCAACACACAGCTGAAATGATTGCTGATCTGAAGCCTAGATTAGACAAAATACTAAAAAAAGGAAGGTTTACAATAAATGAATAATTAAAAGCAAGCATAATGATTATTTGTAAAAATTATTATAAAGATTATATGAAAGAGGAAAATTATCAATGTGGTAAAAAGAAAAATGTGTCTAGGAGTAAAAGAATTAAATAAGATAAAGAATTTTTAAGCATTTGTGTCAGAAACAGATTTCTAATGTTCAGCCCTCTTAGGCAGTGTCAGTCTCCCAAAGGAAAGAGTAGAGTTTCACTGCATGAGTCTTTTAGCTAGAATATCAAATTAATTTTTAAATGGTCTTTCAAGATAGAGTAGCATATATACTCTATTTTTGCGACCTCCTTAGGGTAATGACTGTTACAGTAGCATTTATATCTTTTTGCAGAACACATTCTGCAGATACAGTAAAATCATTTTTTCTCTTCACTGAATAAGGGTATTAAATTACTTACAGATCTAAAGAGCAGAATCTCTTACAGTGAAAGACAGCAAAACGTTAGTGAATGGGAAGCAGAACCAAACCTTGCATGTTGGGATATTCTGCCTTAGGCACAGCTCCTTGGTCTGGCTGTTCCTAGACACTGAGGTGCCATAGAGTTACAGCAGCATTGCTCTCAATAGCTTTCAGCAATGGATGCTTGCAAATACAACAGATCTTCCTCAGCATTTTCCCTATGGCTTCACTAAAAGCACTCAGATTGTTGTCGGGTGGGCTTTTAGCACAAAAGCAGTAAGGGCAGACCAGCTAAAAGCTCAGCTCTGCATTTCTGGTTCTGATCTGTGAGTAGAGGGTAGAGTGCCACAAAAAGTAAACAACAAACCCAAGAATAGGTGACACTATCTTTAGTGTGCATTTCAGGCACTCAGATTTTAAGAATAATTTATGCTCTATTTTCTTCCTAATCATTGAATAAATATGCTTCTGTGTGGCTTTCTAACTCACCAGTCCTTCACTGGACCAGCTATGTAGCTCACTTGTTAGCACAGTTTGCAAAAAAATAACTGCTTGAAGCACTGGCTTATGGTTACTTTAAGCTCTGGAGACACAGTTGCACAGCTGAGAGTCAGCTGAGACTCTTTGTGGGAAAAAAATAAACAACTAAACAAAAAAAACCCCAAACAAACTAAAAACTCCACAGTTTTAAGAAGGAATGCAGTGGATTTTGACATAGTACCAAGTTTTCCAGCTTGAGACCTTAGCTTGGGTTAGTGGGTTAGCCACATGCTTTAGCTGTTTTTCTACTTGGTGGGTCTGAGGGTTTATAAAGCGACTTCATGAAGTAAGAAAAGCTCCCATTCCCTTACAGCATCACAAGTTGCTGCGGGCTGTCTTTTCTAGTCTTACCCAAGTCCACTTGAGATAATATTACTGCAGTTAAATGGAGTGATTTAAGGTTCTGTTTAATTCATTTATTTGAATGCTAACTAGACTTCCGCTGCTATGGTAGCTGCATTTTTGTATCTCTGTGTAGCATGAACATTCACATATGTCATTCACCTTTGCCTCCTAAGACACCACAGCCCCACACCAATATAAAACTCCTTTGGAAAACTTTCCAATGAATTTCATTCTCATCATTAAATTAAAGGAAAAATTTATGCCCTCATACTCATGTAGTGAAAGATTAATAACAACTGCACCCCTGCATTACAGTTAATTTTAATATAATGATACATTTAAATTTTTCCCTTAATTGCTCCATATTTATACATCTATTGAAAGAAACAATCATTATAATAATTATTTTATGCATTCCATTGCTCATAAATTTTATTATTCAGGAGTCATGAGATAGCAGATTCACTTACAGAAGGCTAATTAACTAAAATGCTCCTTTTACAAAACTGTTTCTGACTTGTGGGCAGCTACCCAGAATAGAAATATTTACTGTAAGATTTCATTTAATTATATAATACAGTTAAGGCAGATATGGATGGCAGCTTGCCATGGAACACTATTATTCCATTACTTGTTTAGCTAACACACTTAAAGAGAATTAGGAGTGTAACTCAAGATACACGCATAGCATCCCATTATTAAGCGGTGGTGTTCCAAATCATGGATTCCTACGTCATCCTAAACACTTCTAGTCATAGCACGTTGTATTTCTGTTACATCTTGCATTAAATCTATGTTAAACAGGACTAAAGGAGTTTGATTTTACTTCCAGGTGTTCGCTGACAAATCTAATGATTAGCCAAACCTTTTTCCATAGTAGCTTTTTTTTACCTATAGCAAGAACACATACGCTTCTGTTGCTATTAATATTACCTATTCTGATCTCCAGCTGTTTTCTGTTCTGGCTGCTGTCAGGAGATAAACTCAGACAGAATGGCTAAGAGGATTAGTCATGAGGTATGGAAGCTTTTAGCAGGAGGTCATTGGGTTCCCCCTCTCCAATGACCTACAGAAAAGAAGTTTTTCTCAGTTCAGACACCAGAGGACAAGCATTCTCACTGAAAAAACAAAATAGAAGTACCATTCTTTTTTATTAACCTCCATACTTGTAGGTTTCAGACAGCATAAGTTTTAGAAGGACAATTGAAATGAGCTAACTTCCTCAAGTACTAATTTTGCCATTGAATGTTTAAGAATGTAGAATATAATTTTCAAAGACATATTGTAAGTATTGGCATGAAAAGTTTACAAGAACCAACTACAAACTTTGTTGATAATCCATACAATCAAATTATTAATCCTTTTACAGTTCAAAAGATCAATTTATTGGTACATAATAGAGACCCTAAATGGTGACAAGCAAGCAGCTTTCTTCCAGACTCATTTAAAACAGATCAACAAGTCATTTTTGGGTTTGGGTTTTTTCCCCTCACTTTTTTTTTTTTTTTCAAGTTAATTATTCAAACCAAGGTAATAATGAGAAAGTTGCACAATCTTTTTGCTATGTGAGCAATCCACCTGATCATACATGTCTTTGAATCCTGAAACAAAGAAGCAAATAAGTTCTTTGATGGGCTTATGGTTTATACTGAAGGGGTAAATAGTGTCTCTGACAACTCAGAAAAGGAAAAACAGTTATTAAGACAATTGTTTATATTCTGGTTTGAAAAAGCTCTGATCCAGTCACTGGTTTTTATCCTGAAAATGTGCAATCCATCCCTGCTTATACTAACACTTGTCAAAACTGCTAGGGGTTAATGTGTTATTTTTGTAGATGAGTATTTCTCTTCCATTTGATTGAGTTTTCTAGCAGATATTTAGTAGCAGGAAGATACAAGAAATAATTTTAAAGAACTTTTCTAAAATATGAGGCAGAGTATTCATAGCTTATTTAAGGTAAGGATTCTTGTACTTCTGAATATTTTTTCTTCCTACAGACTAACCTC
This sequence comes from Parus major, assembly GCF_001522545.3. Taxonomy (NCBI): domain Eukaryota; kingdom Metazoa; phylum Chordata; class Aves; order Passeriformes; family Paridae; genus Parus; species Parus major. The sequence goes on from NC_031770.1 coordinate 33,038,365, forward strand.
CTACATCCAACAAAATCAAGGAGGTGGGAAATCGGCAAGAATGAGCCACCTAATTACAGGCTCTGGTCCTGAATCACTGCTAGAAATCATGGGATGCTGTTTGTTTCCCACTGCAATTTTAAATGTTTTCCTTTTATACAAGAAACAATAGGAAAAAAATGGGGTTTTTTATCAAGTAGCTGCCTTTTGTTAATTTTTGAATGTCAGTGAAGCCAAGCACACTCTAACAGCTCTAACACAGGAGAGAGGTCACATTTGTGACCTGCAACCAGATGGATAAATAAGTGACGAATCAAGGCCAGTCCATATGACTGCACAGGATGATAGCTGCAATATCTCATCTCACTTCCAAAACAATGTGCTTGAAATCCTTTAAAATGCAGCTGCAAAGTGATACAGTTTTAGGTTACAGTTTAGATACAGTTTTTAGTTAAAGTTGACAGCACCAATTTTACTCTGTGAGTAAACGTGAGAAAATGGAACCAGAGAGTCATTGGACCTGAAAAAAGATGATACCCTGACATATTAGAGCTGCTGCTCAGTAAGCTAATCATACTTGCCTGATGGTCTTTTCAGTTTTCTTGCTGTTGTTGAATCTATTTCTAATGTTTGGGGTTTTGCTTGGTGGTTGATTTGGGGTTTTTTCTTCATATATGTGGGATACCTCTTTCTTTTACCATGACTTTCTTGCAATTGCATCACTAAGTTGAATGGTCACGTAGTAGGAGCGTGCCTACATGTGGAATAACTTGATAGAGCAGCAACATTTCCTCTTCCCCCTCTCCTGCTGCAAAGTTCTCTTACTGCTACAATATTCCTTAATAAGTGCTCTTGGTATTCCTTAATAGAAACATTCATTCTATTCTGGGTGACATATTGATACACAGCAGGTTTCACATTTCCCACTTTTTCTCAGTATGGTAACTTATATTATCTTAGTGGATAATTGTTTTTCAGCTACTTCAAGTGCGTCCAAGACTCTTGAACATGTTTTATAGGAACCCTCCCAGTAAGCTTTCCAATCTGCTGCTGAACAGGAGACATTTTCCAAGGACTTAGAGAAGGACAGCACTGAAAGAGTAATTCTCAGAGGGAAAACAATGACTGTATATAACCATTTTTCTAAAAAATAGATTAGGGTAGCAAGATGTGCAAAGAATACTCAGTGCAGAAGTAGTCTTATACTCTTCATGCGTCTCAGATGACAGCAGACAAATCTGTGACTTCAGTCATCATTGAACAAGTACTCTGAATCTGTTTTGGACAAAATCCCCAGAGAAGATTGCTGTTTCTGTTCACTGACTGGAGACATTGTGCTGGAAGCAAACAAACAGCCTGCAATTCATAGCCAGCTGCAAAACCAGCTGGTCAAATTCCACATAGTCATATTCTTCTGAAGGTGAAGGCTCTTTTGTTTCAGGATTTTCTTCTTTTCTTTTCTTTTTTTTTTTTTTTTTCTGCTCTGCATTCTGTACCTTCTTGAGGCAAATTAATAATGCTAATCTCTGATTAAAAAAACCCAAAAATCTAGGTTACCTGAAGTATTTGTAACTATCTATCCAACACTGAAAATCAAAATAGGCAGAGATAGTTTAAATTCTTTACAGTTTTCAAACTATTCTTTATGCCATTCTTTCAGAATTCTCTAACATCACCGTACTTGGCAATTGACTGCCGACATGGTCTGTAAACCTCCTGCAATGAGAAAGGAATATTTGTGCAATGGAAACTGACAGTAAGAACAAAGGTCTGGTAAGGTCCTGTGCAGAGAGCCTCCTAAGAAATGGGAAGAAAACAACTGTTCCAAGGCCCTGAAGGGAAACTGAGCTTGTAAAGCAATCTATAGTGCTGTTTCATGACAAGGACCAAGTGTGCCGTGTAAACTGCCAGGTTTTACTTTATACTTCTAAATCTGAAATCCCCAGTACTGTCAATCCTTTCTTTGAAGCTAGAAGGGTACAAATTTAAACACGTTAACAGGGGAACTCCAGGCTGCCAGGACATAATCTACCTGAAGCTGTTTTGTTTAGATTACATACATATAAAAAATTACAGCTAAAGTATATTGTTACATTGTAACTACTAGTAGGTGTCTACCACCACAATAAAAAGCCTTTACAATTACTGAAATTTTAGACACTTGGAAGTTTTCCACAAAGGAATAACTTCCATGTACACAGAACAAGTGACTTCATTTAAAGAGGCTGGTATGCACAGGAACCCTGTGTTCAACCATTAAAAGCAATTTTTAGAACCTTCTCTTACATCTGCACTCTATGCTAGATAACAGGGCCAAAGCATATAGTTGTAGACAGTGTTCACAGTCTCAGCAATATGACAAATCCAAACATTCATTGACAGCCATATGAGGGGCAGCTGAGGGCACTTGATCTGTTAAGCCTGGAGGAGACCCCAGGGAGACTTCATCACAACTTCCTTGTGAGGGGAAGAGAAGTGGCAGGCACTGAGCTTTTCTCTCTGGTGATCAGTGACAGGACACCAGGGAATGCCATCAAGCTGAGTCAGGGGAGGTTTAGGTTGGACATCAGGAGAAGATTCTTCATTCAGAGGCGGGTTGGGCACTGGAACAGGCTCCCAGGGAAGGGGTCAGATCAGCAAACCCAGTAGACTTCAAAAAGTGTTTGGACAACACTCATGCACAGGGTATGACTCTTGGGGTAGCCTGTGCAGGGCCAGGAGTTGGACCTGGATGGTCCTTATGGGTCCTTCCAACCCAGGATATTCTGTGATTGTGTGATGGATCTATAATTTTCAGAGAACCCAACACTAATAATAAAAGCTTCTCTTTTTTTTTATTTTTTTATTTTTTTATTTCAACTGAAAAACAACAATATTTTCATTTCTCAGTTTCAAAATGCATGCACACATCTGTAATATCTTGTAAAGTTAAAAATTCCTGCTACAGATTTCAGCTGTTCAATTGTGTTACCTATTGCAAAGTAATCACTACAAGTAGTACATTTAAAATTAAATAAATTTGAGAAAAACAACAGTTGATTTAATACTTAGTGAACTAAACAATTGAATCTACCATTAAAATAGCCCTTCTTTTTGTTTATAAAAATACAAAAGAACATGTGTTCTTAAAACCTATTGCATTTTTATGCATGTTGAAAAGTAAGCTCTGTCAGTTGTTTAGAAAAACTTCTCTACAAACTTATAAGCATGTGTGGAAATGTGCACTGGTATGAGTAATTAATGTAGTGAAGAATCTATGTAAAAGTATCTTTCCCTTTGCCAGGAGCAGAAATACCTATAACTCTTTGCCACCAGCTTTAAATGGGTTTAAGATCTGCAGGCTTAAATAACTGTAAACAAAGACTCCCTCCATAACCTCACTTAGCTGAATCAAACTGTAACACATTTTAGGAAGTAAAAGAAACTGTTCAAGTGAAAAACGGGCTTCTACAGGAGCCAGCCTGAGGCAGGATTCTCAGACTGGATATGACTGCCTTTAGGTTTCACTGATCCAGTTCTAGCCTGTACTTCCTTGACAGTATATCCATTACATTTGTATCCCAACAACCTTTTGTTCCACATCCACCTCAGTCTCCCCATCCTCCCATTCACAAAGCTGAAGTAACAAAAGGCTGCTCCTTTCACCCATTCTGTTTCTGTCCCCTGTGCCTTTTAGCCCAAACAGTTGGTAGCTCCTTCAAGACAGGAACTTCACCTATTCTCTGCTTTTCCAAATTCCTGGGTACTGGAGGGTTTTGAGTTAAGGAGGAAGGAGCTCTATCACAGCTTTTGTTTCTTAAAAGAAACAAAATGGTGTGTATTCCTGTCTCATGCTCTGGCAACACAACACTGCAGTCCTTTCATTTATATTAAGGCTTTATCTCAAACGGATGACTAATACTGGACAGCTACATAACTGATCATCCCTCAAGTACTACAATAGAAACCACAGTTATGATCCCATATGAAATGATATTTCAACTCTGTGTTATCAAATTACAGCACAGGTGAAAAAAGGAAAATTACTGAGGCATGTCTAGAAAATGTTTCCTTCCCAACTGATGCCTTTCCTCAGGCTACAATAAATATTGACTTGACGCAAGTTCATGTGAAGTATTGACTTTTTAAAATTAAAGTAACATCATCACCAACATCATGCAAATACACTAAAACTAGCTTTCACTCAGAAATCCCAGAATGCTCACCACTTGCATGAGATGGGATGTGATAACAAAATATTTTGCCAAAGGGCCAAAGACAAGAACTCAAATGAAAATTTACTGGGTTGAGACATGCTCTCTCATAACTTGTTCTCTTATGGAAGAATACTTCCTTGCTGTGTAGTGTGCTCCACTTGTTGCCTTCCAGCAAACTGTCATTAACCTTTATCTGACTAGTCTTCTGTAATCTGGGAAAAAAATCCTGTCTACAACAGCTTTCATGAGTTCAACTCTCTGGCAATGTTTTCCCTGCCTACCAGAATGGAGGGCAAAGTCTCTCCAATAACATCCAAGCTTCTCTGGGAGCAAGTTCCAGTCTGTCCCTTATACTTTTTTCACAGGCTTTTGCATATTATTATGACTGTACACGCACAGACACATCTGTAGTACAGATATAGTGCACTACTACTCAACGAGTCCTCAAGTAGTACTTACAGACTAGATAAATAATACTACCGATCTTGTTAATTGCTGGAAAAAATGGGGACAAAGAGGTTTTGAGTTCACAATGATTCAAAGCCAAAGGCAAAACTACTCCTTCTCAGTGTCCTCTCTCCTCCAGGTTGCACTAACTACAACTAACTACAAAGGAGCTGCTAATAAAGGAGGTTCAATGCCTACCCTACAGTTAAGAATAACACAAAAAATTCCACCACATCTCAGAAGAATTATGACATTCTCTCAATTTGGCTGTATTCCTCACATCTTTGCTTTTCAAATTATAAGTGAAAACAGCTAGGGAAAAATATTTTCAGACATTTGGAATAAAATGGGGATTAGACAGAAATAAAATCTTTGTTTCTTACATAATTTTTTTTTGCAATTTCAACAGCAAATAGACAGTAAATATTATAGACTATTTTACCAATGCCTTGAATTACTTTATCATCCAGAAGATACTGTAATATTGAAAATCCAATACTATTGTATGCAGTACCAGCAGGAAAATTCCAAGACTAGAATGAAGTAATATGGCAGACTAGAATTCTGGTTCCAAATACAATCTCAAGAACACAGCAGCATGTGTTCACTGACTTAAAACTTGCAGGTGCTTTTTCTGTGCCTGTTTCTAAGCTAAGCTCCACCAAAGGCCCATTATTTAAATAACATACATGGCTTTGTAAGAATAAAAATCAGTGTGTGGCAGCTTGGAAGAAGGAGATGTCTGAGATTCTGGGCTCTTTACAACACATCCTGTTTGTCCATATTATGTCCAGAACCAGCACCAGATTTCACTTTAACAATCACAACAAAAACTCCGCTTTAACTGAGGTCTAGAACATTTTACGAGAAAATTTTTCAGTTTATCACTGGGCAGAATACATTCTTTCATGAGCTGCAGGACTGCAAGTTTATCCAACACATCCTAGGACAAATATACTGTAAAATCTAATCCTTCTGCAAGAACCTCGTAAGGTCTATGACACCCTCAAAGGTTGTACCCCATAACAATTATTTTATCACTTAAGAATAAATTGAGATGAATTTGTATTCAGGAGAGGCTGCAACATCAACAAAATCTCAAAAACAATGCCAACTATGAAATCAGTTTGAAGGTGTCATCCTTGTACAAAGATCCCTTCAAATTTCAGTTCATCCACAAATCATGGAAACAACACAGAGACATAGATTTCAGAACTGAAAAATGCCTTAGGTGTTTAAAGCAGGAAAAAAGAAAATTAAAAATACATATTTTAATATGCTTACTTTGTTTTTTACCAGACAGTAGAAAAAAATGCTGGAACTACCAGTAACAGATGGTTTTGGCTAACAAAATGTGATTGGCTTGCAGCTGCTTTAGTGATACTGAATTTGTTCACTCCAATTTTATTTGTAGATGTAGTAGGAGTTAAATGTAGTATTGCCACCCTATTTTTTGCACATAAGATCCTTACGTTAAAATATTTCTAAATTAAAAGCAAATATTTGTAAATTGAGCCTATTTAACTCATTTCTATCTGGACTGGTGTTAAGTGGCCTCTCTATAGCAAGGTGACAACAGTAGTTATGTTTCTATGCTCTTTTTTCTTCATGATTTCTAAGGCTGTTTTTCTTCAAAACTTAAATTTGACTTCAGGAAGTGTGGTCCTATTCCATTGTTAAAGAAATTCCTTATAAATTCACTTTCTGAATCAATTTGGCTGCTGTAGCAAGGAAGACATGATGTCAACAACAACCTACTTCAGCAAAGCTTTTTTGTACATTAAATGGTTTTGACTTTGCAAAAGATAATTTTGACTTCTGATATTTTGCACTCCAACATATTCATGTGGTATTCATGGAAATACTAATAAACTGCTTAATAGAGAGCCATCTGAGGATTTGATTGACATAGGTCATGAAATGTGAGTTTAATTTCATAAAAGGAATTGAACAGAATAACTTTTTATTATTTCTGAAGTCTACTGTGTTCCACCTCTATATTATGGCAATTGTCTCTTTTCATTCTCATTGCTTTATTAAGCACTGAGATATATGTGTGAGATAGTGACGGTCATGAGAAAAAATAAGCAATATATTAAATAAATCATGCCAACACTCCGTGATGTAGGAAACAATGAAATGCAGTTTCAGACTCTAAGCCAGTCTGAGTGGGAGGAGGTATAAAATGTTTTAAGAAACACCTGGACTCACTGCAGGAAAAGTCTATTTCAAGGACATGTAGAAGCAATACTGGAAAATTAAGGAAGCCCTAATCTGCACAAGGAAACAAATGCACTCAGCATGTTAAAGCCCCACAATTAACTAATACTTTGACATAAATCCTCAGACACTTTTAAGATAGCTCTAATAATAATTCAATCTAGAGATGTATTCTGAAATACAGAAATATAATTTAACATATAAAGACGATAATATACAAACTGCATCAAAAACCTCCAATTACCGGAGCAGGCCAGTAGAGGTGGGCAAAAAGAGGTACAGGAGCTCATACACATTCTTACCTTTGTCTTCTTGAAGTATATACCTAAGATACATTTAAGACAACTGTTCTGCAGGAGCCTAAATTTTTGATTAAATGCAATGGAAAGAGCAAAGTATCTTGAAAGACAGATTATGTTAGTAAATTGGAATGTTAGAGCTAAACAGTATAAATACTTCCCTCACAGAATACTAAAACTGGTGAGAAAAGAGCCTCCTTATATATAGAAGCTGTATGGAGAAAGCAGGTCAATCACTTGATGGAGTTGCCATTTTATATTCTCCTTATGTTTGAACAGAAATCCATTCTTTTGGAATTGTCTACAGAAATGCCCCAGATAGCACAGCTGAGAGAAAGGCAGCAGGGTGAGAAATAAAACCAGATATCCCATCTGGGTTATAGCTCAGAATTCAGCTCTATCAATCAGGCCTGCAAGGGATCTGCTGGGTGGAAATGAAGAGTAAATCCACAAGGGAAAACATCAAGAGAAATCTGATTTTGATTAAAATCTCTTCACATAAAGCAGTTCCAGAGTTTCAGAGCAAAGCTCTGAAACAGAACTCTGAATTTCCTAGCTCAAATTATATTTTCTTCTTTTTCCACATTATTTTTTCTACATTCTATATAAAATCGCTATATATTGGATTTAAAATAATTGTGAAAGGAACCACAGTGGTCTGTGTAAGCCCTGCCCAGCAATAACAAAAACACCTCTATATTATCAATCCAGTTTTCAGCACAAATCCAAAACATATCCCTGTACTAATCACTGTGAAGAAAATTAAGTCTACACATCCAGAACCAGCATAGAGTTTAAAAAATGAAGAAAAGAAAAAGTGAGAATGTTATGAGCTAATGTGCAAATAATAAATTCTGAAGTGGCTGAAGAAGAATAAAGTCTTTCAGTGTGTTTAAAATCTACTCATCATACAAAAGTAAATGCTAGAAGATAGCCACATAGTTGAAGCACTTCAGGTAGTATGCAGAAGCAAAACTGGAGACTTAAGTTTAGCTTAATGTTACAGCTAAATTTACTTAATGATATGAACAGCCAGCAAAATAATCAGTTGTTTCAGGACATCATTAGGTGCATGAACTAACTCATCACGAGATCAAGCAAGAGCCATTGTAAGTAACAAGGAAATTGCAGCAACAGACGGGAGTGACAGAGGAGGTGTAGGACTATCTTAGCAGCAAAGACCAACCTTGCCAAGATATCAAGCCGTGCTCTTGGGGACACTGATACAGATGTGCAATATTCAAAAGAATGATTTAATCACATTTGCAAGGTGTTTCCATCACTCTACCACACACACAAAAAGTACTTGTATGATATTAACATGAATTTGTCCTCATGACAGCAACTTGCAAGTACCTTCTTGTATTTTTCACCATCCAAATTCACTTTCACTACAGCCATATGTTTCTGTAATGGTTGATGAAACATTGGAATGGTCAGAAGTGGCAGTAAATGCATTTACACTGTGCTCAGCAGGAAATCAGAAAGTTATTAGAAAAGTCAGTGGACTTTGTAACTATTTTGACATATAGTCATCAATATAGGCATTAAAATATGGCATTTTTCTACTTCTGTTTTTAGAACATAAGTAGTCCCAATAGTAGGAAACATTTAAGAACAGTGAGGCAAAATTATTAAAAAAATTGATTACATGTTTACAAAATAATTCTATTATGTCTGAATGAAATTTTGTAATAGAAATCAGGAAAGGAATATTTTTTTCAATTAATTATGGATCTTTCTTGATCCCACTGAACCTAGGACTTTTAAATACAAGTCTGAAGGGGAAAATATGCCATTGGGCAGGACTAGAGCAGAGTTATCCTAAACAAACCCTTGAAAAACACTCCAAATATCAAGTCCTCAACATCAACTCTTTCAGTCTAACAGTCTACTTCTACTTCACAGCAATACCTGCTTATGAAGCAATTGCTGGAAAGTCAACTTACATCTCCTACAAGATAAAGGACAAAATCTTTCCAAGTTGCCCAATTACCTGACTAGTTCCTGAACATAAACCAAGAGTTCTCATGCAGAACAGCATCAAACACCCTAAATTCACCAGAATATGGGTGTACTGCCTTTTTCTACTGTCAGGAAAAGATAATCTTCCAAAGTAACTACCCTCTATGTGTTAAGGCCAGAAGTTTGCAAAGCTATTGAATTGTTACATCATAGAGGTAAAATGTGTTTTCCTCTCATTTCTCTGTCAATTTGCTTTGAAAATGAGAGTTACTAATCAGAAATCATATAGCTGCTGTTATACATTCAGTATGAAAACAATGATGCTTAGTAACACAGCATGGAGATAGGTCCAGCAAAAGCACTTACAAGATGGATGTAGAGAAGTTGTGTGCCTGCCTCTCCTTCATGCCTACATGCAGCATTCTGGGGTGTTAATGAGAGGGGGAACAGCAGATTTCAGTTCTTTTAATACTCATCTACCCTATTAGAAAGGAATCTGCCCCCAAAGGAGATTTCTGGGGATACAAGGTCATGGTGTCATTTGAAGAAAACATAAATCAGACCTCCTGCTTTTGAAAATGTCAAGAGTGCTTATATAATTGCAGAGCACCTTAAGGGATCATTGACATACATTATTTAATATTTTAAAAGTATTATTTCCAATTACCAAATATAATTTAAAAACCTGTAGATTGTGCCTTCAGCAGCTTCACAATAGGTACGTGAAAAAGTAAATGAATGGCCTGAACTGAGAAGAGAAAAATCTGTATTAGGACATACATCTTTCTTGGTGTTTAGAATAAATTTCATTTGTGACTGCAAATTCACTCGGATTCCCAAGCAGCTGATCTTTCTTCTGCAGTCTCACTGAATAGATTTCACATACACTATCTTTTTTAGACGAGTTAGCTGACCATTTTACTCAGAGTAGTGAAGCTCTAGCTATCACATCTTTTTTTGCCTAAGTCCTTTCAAAAATGAAATAGAACCAAAGAGAAGACAATATGTTCAATATCATGTCTTTCCATTTCCAGATGTCCCTGGGGCAATGAGAAAACACTTAATGCAAGCTCTGCATGTAAGTGCGGTGGTGATTAAACATTTCACAATACCTCACTCACAAATTTGGATAAGAAGTTACAGTAGAAGTCAGTTGAGATAGAGGTTTTTAAATAATTATTCTGAGTTTGACTGGTGATCCTGAGTACCATTTTTGTTTGTAGAATAAAGGATATAATCAGATATGCCAAGCATGATTGTAAAGCTTAAAAAGACCTAGTGGAACATGATTAAAACCTCACAAAGGAAAGTAGTTCCCAAAATTACTTTAGGTAGTCTGTAACAAAACCCAAGGAAATTTCTCTCTACTTCTTTTGCAAAAGATAGTGAACAATCATTGTTCAGATTGTCACTTCCTCACGTAACAGCTGCTGTATCAACTCAGGCTTCCTGTTCAGAGGATGACAGACCTAATCCCACAGCTGGTGCCTAGCAGTGCACCAAAACAACAAGGTAGAGGACTACTGTGTGAATTCTGAATCTCAAAACATCCTGATCTGTTTACTAAGTCTGACTCAGACATGATCAAAGTAGTCATTTGGGAAATATTAATAAGGTTGAATTGTAACTTTCACATTTGTGCAAGCAAGTGCTATTGTTAGTCTTGCCCAAAATGGAGGGAAGAAATGAAGACAGACAAAGAGAAGTAAATGACATCTACATACCTTTGAATAGTTAATGCTAAGAAGCACAATCACATTTGGGTACTAGAAAAATCAAACAAGTCATAGAACCAATTAAATATTCCCCGACATCTCAAATTTATCTGTGGCATACTGCAGCCTTTTGGGTATTGTTTCGAGTCTGCACCAGCTCAGGCATAAAGAGCTGCAGCTGACAATAGTACAATACCAATCTCAGAAGTCATAGGATGAGAAGATAGCTCCTTTCAGAATAATCTTTTCACCCTGAGAACATGTCCAAGTACTCCACATTACACACAACCATACTTCCACAATGTATGCCATTTGTCTATCAGAGTAGCCTGCAGCATCATCACTTCCATTTGGTATCCTAAAAAATTCCACCTATTAAGCTGCACTGCTCTTGCACAGCTGTTTGGCTGCTGTCTCATGCTGGGAAATGCTCTCCAAACACACTAATGCTGCATCGGCACATTACATAAATCAGGCTCCTCCTATCTATACATACATTGTTGTGCCTAGCTCATTTGCACAGAAACTACATCATTTGCCATCTGTAATCTCTCAGCTACTTTGCATTGAATGTAGTCTAAGCAGGAAATTACCAGCAGGGACAGGTGTTTGTTTCACTCTCATAAACCCTGCCCAGTACAGCACTTGCTCCTGTATTAAGAGACCTGCTTGAAACACTACAGCTGCCCTGTGCCTCTTTTATCCCTCCTCCTTAGATTATGGCTGAAACCCCCATTTAGCCATATGTTTCATGTTCAGACCAACTGTGGTTGAATTTCTTAAATTTAAAATACACAGTATTATATTCTTCAGATTCAGGGTGGCTGCAATACAATTCACCTTCCCTTTAATGTGCCATGTACCATACATGCCCTCTCTAACATAAAAGCTTCTGGAATGCCACTCCCAAACCTCAGCAATGCACTAAGCATTCCTCTGAGACAGAGCCCTTTGTTTCACATATCCTGCCCTCTCCTGCTGCTTTGCTTGGAATCTGCTACCAGATCTCATATGCAATTTCTTATAGATATTTGTTTCTAAAAGCTATTTGTATTCTTTTCCTCATTTTGGAGGCTAAAAATCTGCAGGATGTTTTACAAAAGCAGATAGCATGAAAAATCATTTTTTCCAAGTGAAAAATAACCAAGCAAAGATAATAACTTATTTTTCTAGTACCACAAAAAGAAAAAACAACCCCAGAAACATTCCAAAGCTAAGAAACATGAATGCAAGCAGTCAGTTTGACTGCATTGTGACCTGTGTGATGCTAAGCAAAGAATGGCTCTGGTTTTCAAAAGATATTTGTTTTCTTACAGTAATAATTATACTAGTATAAAGTAGTATTTACTATAATTGCAGGTAAATTTCAACTCGATATGAAGGTTTCACAGCTATAAATAGTTTAAATTGTTTAGATTTAGCATGCCACAAAAATGTTAATACCAGTTTTTAGAACTGGTATTAAGTTTTACTAATATGGAGTTAATTTCTTCTTGAAAGAATATACAGATGAACTTCACTTAACTCCACTTCAGCATTCAGGCTTACACTATAAATATAAAATACCTTTATGAAGCACCCTTTGATGTTTCCTAACTTGTTGGGAGCTTTCTATTTCTGTTGCAGATAAGAAAGTTCAGATTCCATTAGAAATGGTATATTCACGTCAGCTTTCACTGTCAACAAATAAACAAAACCATCCCAGAATAAATACACTGGGAAAAAATAATAGATGAAGCATTTTAAATAAAGGTTTTGCTCAAGAACAGATGAGAAATATCCAACACTAGCAGGCCAATTGACATGCTTATCAGAGAGTGTACAGATAGGTAGATTTTTTTCAGTTCTAATAAAAATATATGGTAAAAGAGCTTAATAAGGCAGGGTTTATATGTTTGCCTATTAATTTGAGTATTTCTGTAGTTATTCTTATTAATAGAGATAAGCATGAATCTGAGCAAGGATTCAGGTCTCCTGTCTAAAGTTGCTTCACTAGTTCAGATAATATAAGCAGTCGACTGGGCCAACAGTGTTACCTTAGTGGAGAGGAACAAAAATACATTTTTTGTGAATATAAGATCTGTCTTTCCTCTTCTGATTTAGCCATCAGGTCTCTTCCTCTTAACTTCTACATTGCTGAGCTAGGAAAAGGATTCAGAAACTTAAGAAGAAGCAGGATATCTGAGGCCTACGTTTAACTCTGCCTTCTAGTAAACTAATCCAATATAGCTCATTTTTTCATTTGATATCTGGTTAATATCCTTCTCTTTCATAGAACAAAAATTGTTGAGGCTTGTGATAGCTAACAGACTACATTGAATTCAACACTTCTACATGAGGACTCTTCTCACTGCAGAACTAAAATTTTCATGAGCGAGAGAGGCAGGGGGAGAACTCAGACATCATCTCAATTTCCTGTACCAAATGCTCAGAAACTATACTTAAAATATGTTCATAAGAGGGAATAAATATTTAGGATAAAAAAGAACAAATTACTTAAAACACATGTTTAGTATGGGGCACATCTTAGTATCACAGATTCACATGCTTAAAACCCAATGTAGCACAGACTGAAGAGCATCACCTATAGAGGTTCTCTACAGAGAAAAGAAATAAAATCCATCACTCAGTGAGCCAGGGAAGGAGGGCTCAAGGTACACTATAAAACTCTTGAGAAACAAGCAGAATCAAATGATTCTTTAAATGGTGATCTCATTCGATAGCTCTGCTTTCTAGATTTTTTTAATGATGAAAAATCAATGTCCTAATTGATTTTTCAACCATTTTTCATTTTCATCTGTAAGCAAATGGCATTAATAATGAACTGCTCTTGAGAAAGGCTTTGATTTATTAGTGGGCTATATTGTTGTACAATTAGAGGTTTCACTCTTTCCCATACTCCTAACCTATTATATTCTGGACAGTTTAAAATGTGTAATTTTCTAGAGATGCAATTAACCCTTTTATTTTCTTTTTTTAATTAGGGGAATGCACATGTTATACTTGTATCATGCTAATCATGTCATTTTTATATTGCTGTCTAGTTTAAGAATTTAAGAAAATGGAACCAGTTCAGAACTGAATCTAAGGTAAGAAAACTATCAATGACGTCTTTTTCTGACCTCTCCATTTTTTTCTTCCATGTCTTCCCTGAATTAGATTTACCATTGCTTTAGAAACATGGTACTAAAAGAGGACTCAATGAAGTTGACAGAGACAGTTTTTCATTCCTTTACCCCATGAGCACTGGGCAGAAGCAAAGATACTGCAAAAGGGAAGAATCCATAACTGCTCTCTCTCAAATAGGTTAATGCTGCTTTTGTCCCCAGTGGAGTTTAAGCAATCTCCTAGCAGCCTAAATTATGCTGCTGATCCTGAAAGTGATCTCAGCAGCAAGATACCTTCTTTATTGTGCCATAAAAGCAGGGTGGGGAGAAATATGTTCAAAAGCATGAGACAGCCTGGGGATTCTCTATGCTGAAGAGATGTGTTACTGAACTGCTATTTTTAAATATTCTATTAGAAAAATTGGCACAAATTTGGAGGCTTAATGACTCAGTTGAAACTGCTTATTGATAAGCAATGTGCATCCCTTAGCTTTCTGAGAATTATACTATAGTTCTTATCCAGGATTCCTTAATTGCACTTTATCAACACCTCATTAGAATCTTATTAACCTCTTAAAAAAAAAAAAAAAGTGTATGAAACCAAAGAGCTGTTTTTTCATTTCATTTGAAACCACACTTGCATGACTGTGAGTAAAAGGAGAGAAAAGCAAAACAGGAAAAGCACTAACCAAGCCTTATGCCCAGCATCTCATCTCAGGCAGTAAGAACAAGTAAGAACAAGGCTGGTTATGTGATTGATTTCTTTAAAGGCTGTTCAGTACCAGACAAGGTACTACATCAGCAATTTGCGTACAGTGCTGTTACTGTCACAAATTAATATGATGTCGTGTTATTTTCATGAAATCTGCAATAAAAATGTTAACATACACGCCCATACTGTATGTCCTCTTTTCAATAAAAGAAGAAATAAAAGAAACTTTAAAAGAATGTATGAAAGATCAACATGAAAGAAAGAGGACAGCTTTACCATGTTTTGTGTTGAGGTCATCAATGGATTTTCTCTTTAGGTATGTTCATATTCTTAGGAAGCAAACTAAATCTTTGACAATGCATTTGCAGTTTATTCGTTTACTGATTTTGTTTCAGCAGCAGAACATAGTGTCACTTCTTACTCTTTAGAATTCTTCTTTTTATACAAATGCAGGTGTCCTGGGAATCATAAAGGTGCTTTCAAATTATTTATTTTTGATGGGACTTTATGTATACATGGATTTTATAAGACACTGCTTCAACTAATGACTAACTTATGTCGGTATTTAAAAAGAAATCTATTTTTTTTTCCTGAAATATTAATCTAGTTTTAGTCTACTCATTAATTAAATGAGGTTTTTTTGGTTGCTTTGCAGGTAACTTTTTCATCCTTGGGCTAAATTTTCAACAGAAGGACAAGGTTTTCAGAAGGAAGTCCTGAGAAACTCCAGAAAAATTTCTTAATTGATTGAAGAAAAAGTAGCTGATTGGAAAGCACTTTTCTGAATGAAAGATATGGATAAATTATCTTTTTTTCCAATTCCTTGGCAGCAGAAATCTGCTCTTGGTGCCTGTATGATATGACTTGGCTTTTAGGCACATTATCAATTTTTGACAGTCTTTGTACATGTTCTTTTACCTAGTGAACAAATGCACACACAAAAGGCAATAGTGAGCATTGGTACTACCTGGCATTACTGTAGGTGCTGGAGGAGAAGGTTATGTAGGACATGAATCAGACCAAAATAATAAATACTTACTATAAGCCTAAGGTAGCAAAGTTTCTTTACTCTAGCACAAAGAATCTATCAGTGCTCAATTCATTAGAGTGCCTATCTCTATCCATTTGGTTTGATTGGAAGCAACGGCAATAACCCAAGCCTTGTTTAAACTTGTGACTCCATTTTTTAATGGACCTGTTACATTACGGATTAAGTTGGAGAAAAATTACTGTATTGTTCATTACCATGGACTACTAGTACTGCTTTTTGCAGTTTCAAAATAAAGATTCTAGTGGTTTCAAATAACTCATATTTTCTTCTCTAAGTTTCTTGGCCACTCAAATTCAAATACTTTAGAAGTATTAGATGTTAAGAGACAGTCTAACTCTCTGAGCATCAAGCTTGTTTATAGAGGATCAAGTTAGACACCTAAATGTTGAACATACAAAGGAGAGGAAATTACTTCTCCTCTCATTTTCTCCTTAGACAAAAGATCTTAATAACAATTTCCCAGTTATTTTTGTTTTCTGTACTCTCCCCTTTGGTCTGATGCTTCTGTATTTTTCTCCCATTCTTTCTTCTGTTACTCCTTAGAACACCGATTTATGTTTGGAATAACCTCCGTAAAAGCATACAACATCCCACTTAAATTCCTCCTACAGTATGTCTTAACAAAGCATAAGTATTTCAAATTATTTCAGTCTTAAATTCCACATATAATAGAAGATTTCTTGGGAACCAGGAAATGGAACTTAGTTCATAACATTACAGTGAGAGCAGTTGGTCCAGTAGTTAATAAAAGCCCAGTTAATATAAGGGAATCTGGATGAAATGTGGCTAACAGCAACGACTATCCAAGCTAAAGTAAGGAAGAGTGTTAATGCTGGACAGAAGTCATACTCATTCCTCACATGCTGAGCACAAAGTGATGTGTAACACCAGGCATACAAGAAAAAGAAGACAGAAAATAAGACAGAAAATAGGAGGCAGAAATAGGTGAAGCGGCAAAAGAAGAAAAATGAGAGAGGAAGGAGAATAGAAAAGCAGATAAAGCTGACGGATTACATTCAGCATCAAAATAATGGACCATGACAGGTAAATTTATTTGCATTTGGTGGAGCATGTACTCCCAAAGTATCTGATACTCAGATGATACCTTCCAGTAACCTGGCACTGTGCCCCAATGTTGAGGGTTAGGTGTCCTTTTTTTTTGTTTTGTTCTTCTGGCCTGCCCGGGGAATTTTTTACCCATTATGTGCTGGGACAACCTAACTACCAGTACTTAGGGGTGCTCACAATGGACAAAGAGTGGCTGGGCCCAGGTGGGGAGGGAAAGGGGGCAGAAAAAGAGGGTGGGGACAGTTGTTTGCTGGCTTCTTTTTCGGCTTCGGGGGAGAACGTTCGTGTGCTGGGTCGCGAAGCTGCTGCGGTGGAGAGAAAGGAATTTCGCCATCACCCAGACGGAGCGGCTGCTTCTTCTCCTTCTCCCCTCTTTGTTGGCGGCCTCACACCCCCTGTCCTGCCGGGACGTGTGGCAGTGCCAGCCACCACCGCGGAGCTGCTGATACACCTCAGCCATCGGCCCAGGATCTCAGCTCATCCCTGCTGTTTCCAGCCGACTGTTCCTCGGAGCCCTGCAGGAGCACCAGGACTGCCCGCCTGAGGGGTTTGTGAAAACAAAGCCTCTTCTCCATCCCATCTCAGCCGAGAAAGCTGTCCCAGGGTCCCTGGTTCTGTGTTCTTGTTATTGCTGTAGTTACTGTTTGTTTGTTTACCTGGTTATACTAGTAAAGAACTGTTATTCCTATCCCCAGATCTCTGCCTGAAAGCCCCTTTATTTCAAATTTATAATAATTCGGAGGGAGGGGGGTCTACATTCGTTCATCCCAAGGGAGGCTCCTGCTCTCCCTAGCAGACACCTGTCTTCTAGAACCGAGTCACCCATCTGCAACACCAGAGCACCTACAGTATCTTTAGACTGCTGAAAGCCACACCTTCTGTCCATCACAAATACAGATTACTTCTCAGATTAAGCACAAAGAATTCACCCTTCAATTATCTTCTTCCTTTTTGCATTTTTATTGCCACTAGAATTAAAATAAAGTCTATGTGTGCAGTCAGGGAATCACAGCCTTTCATCCAGGCCCATGGAGTGTGCCTCTTGCAAATGATAAAAAGAGCCCTTTGTATATAAACATAAAAAGTACAGTATAGAATGTAATAATGGAAAGAAAAAACTCCTCTGCAGTGCCTTGCACTTAATGAAGTGACAAACCTGAAGGGTCAATAGATAAGTAAAAATCTATTCCCATTCAGTTTCTGACCAGGCAATACCAAACACCAACATAGTTTATTTTCCAGCTGAACAAGGAGAAAAAAATTTAAGAGAAAAGTAACATAAAAACAGTCCCACTTCTGAAACAATAAATAATTAAAATTGTTAAAGGAGGTGTACTGTAATTATGTTTCTTTAACATTCAGGTTCTCTTTCTGTACCAAACATGAGCATGCACTTACATCAAAAAAAGTCAGACTTGTAAATTCTTGAAGAAAAATTTTCTTCAATTTTTTAGCCAGCTTAATTTACCAATATATTTAAATGTATTTTGTTGGACAACAGTTGCTTGTATTGATTATCTATCTTCATCTGTCTCTGTTCACATTGTTCTTTCCCACTCTTTTTTCTTTTTAGGTAAATGAAAAGTGTCCATTCAATTAATGCTTCTTTATTTTTTTTACATCAATCATGATTTTGTACGGAAAAAAAAAAAAAAAAAGAGTTTAGTATAAACATATAAACATACATTATTTTCTTTTTCCACCATGCCAAGAGCAAATGTTTGAAGCAATCAGGTTGAAGTCTGCATTTTCATATCTATCCTGTCTAAACTAACCAAACACTTTGCTTCTAAACTTTTATTTAGTTATTTTGTATTGTACTTTGTACAAAAATACATCAAAAATATTTTAATACTCAATGGTACATGACAATGCACAATGATACGCAATGGTACACGTTTAATACACATTGGAACCACACATTTTGCCATTTTAATGTTCTCTTCAGGTCCTGGGGGCACTGTATGTATGGATACTACAATGTATGAGGTAATAATTCTGTTTAAATTAGCTCTGTGTTTGCTTTTGCCTTTAAAGAAACTTGCATGTCACAAATATGGTATTGGCTGGCATATGCCTTTCTGTATTTTAGGATTAAATAACAGTTAAGGTTATATATCAGAATCTACTTACATATTCCAGTATTCTTGACAGTCTTTCTATTCATCCAAAGGCTGTAGATTGACTTTGTGGTTACTGTTTTTCTTCATATGGTATGGTCATTCTTATGCTATTTTAGACAAAGAAGATTTGCTTTAAATGAAGTTGGCAGCAATTTATTTAAAATATACTGATATTCAGCTTTCCCGAAGCAATTAATGCCAAATCTATTAGTCTTTTATATTTTTTAATCAAGACTTGTCTATGTTTTTAACATGCAGTTTCCCTTCCCTACACAGTTCACAGGAAGCCAAAACAGCTTTGAACTAAGTTTTTGCCCTTAAGCACAATTTGCATATCCAGTTACAAAACTTTCCCTCTGGATGAGGCAGGCACTAACACTCCATCTATGTTTTCAGCTTATCAGATATCAGGCTTAAAGAATGGCTCTGATGTGAAAGTGTATCAGCCCTTCTCAGGCTGCCCATTTACCTTGTGTCCTGCGCCATGGTAGAGGGAACACTTCTGCAGAGGCATTTGTGGCCCTCAACCTCTCTCGCTGGTCCTTCCATCCCATACATACAAACAAGCCACAGGAGTGAGTGGCTGGAAAGCAAAGGAGGAGCCCAGAAGAGCAACTGGAACAGAGGCTTCAGTGGCTGCTGTTCTCCTCCTCAGTAGGGTATTTAGGGGGTCCTGGGGCTCACAGCTCTCAGGGCACAGGGGGCAGCTGTAGTCTTTCTTCCATCTTTACATGGAATGTTGTGGTTTGATGCCTCAAAGCTCTTCCATCACAGGATCTCATATCCACTGTGTGGCCCAAAGACTGCAGCTAATTCCAAGTCTATGTAAAGGGGTTTAAAATTATTAGCTTCCTGTGGGAAAGGGCTGTGAGAGTAAGACCGAATACAAGTCAGGAAGGGAATGGTGATGGAAAATATCTGCAATAATATTAACAAAATTTCTATGACTATAGCTCTCTGCCTTACAACTTCCTGTGCTAGGTCGTTAGCCTAAAGGAGAAGTTCAGTTCACCTCAAAACTGGGATCAATTTTTTGCAGGTATGTGCAGCTGAGGAAAGACAACATCACCTGTACAAAACCCCTACATTATCGCATATGCCCTTTCTCTCTGGGAACATGAAAATTAATCCACGCTTCTAGTTGTGAATCCAGCTACAATCCTGTATCTCCAGGCAATGGAGGGTAAAGATGTACCTCAGAGATCTGCAGATATCACATGATGATACTCACTCGCCCCAGAAGGTTGTTGACAGGTTATGTTCATTAGTTTTCATATGAGTCACACTGTTACTAAATTGATAGAGCTACAGAAAAGCCTACCAGTGAACAAAAATAAATAAGAACATTTCTTCTCCCTAACTCACCATCTGCCACAAGCTTATGATACCTTCAAATTACTTCAGGTAGTTAAGGCATGTTTTCTATAGACAAGAGTCACTCTTTACTTGATTTTTCCTCACAAAGTGCAAGCAATTGAAATTCCATTAATACAGTCCTGAGGAACCATCCTGTATTTGGTCCAGCTAACAACTTC
This sequence comes from Parus major, assembly GCF_001522545.3. Lineage (NCBI taxonomy): Eukaryota > Metazoa > Chordata > Aves > Passeriformes > Paridae > Parus > Parus major. The sequence goes on from NC_031770.1 coordinate 33,058,782, forward strand.
TGTAATGTTTTCTAAGTGCACTTAATAAAGTCATTAATTCTACAGCTCCATAGACTTGCTAAAAAAAAACGTACTTAGATATGAGTACTACTGGTAGGTGTTTTCTGAGTTGGTTCTGAGAAAGACTACACAAAGTCAGATCAAACCCAGGACTAACTCTAGCAGAGACCAAGAGCCGGGGAGTCAAGAGAACAAGGCAAACCAAAATCTTACATCTCAACAGTGTTTCTACACCCTCCAGACACTTTCAGTACAGGGATTATATATATCTTTGTAGTAACCATTAATAAATGCACTTGGCCAATTCTCCTATGGAGGATTTCTCCACACAGACCTTTAGACCCAAAATAACTTCTAGCTCAACAACTCAAATACCCACTGTACAAAAGGTCACCTTTCATGTTTGGAAACATTTCTTTCCATGTCCTTAGTTTTAGGACACAAGTGATACATAATTACGTAATGTTGACACGCTGGTCATAATTTTTCAATTATTTTATTTAGTCATTTCCAATATGTAAGTCTTCCATGTGTTTTTCCTGATGCCCTTCTTCAAATCTTGCTGTTGCATTGTTTCTGAGATGGAGGAAAGTGGGAAATGCCTTACATGATTAGAGATGCATGAATACCACAGATGTACACAATGTCAGAGGCACACTACTAAAAATTCCTAGTGTTTGATTTCCTCTTTTGATGGATAAGAGTATTAATCTGACGTTGTCTTGGAACCCTCTATCATCATTCCTAGATTTCATTCAGAGCAAAGGTTAGCTCAGAGCCCATTGCTTCATATGTGAAATTAGAAATTTTTGAATCAATTAGTATTTCCATTTTATTTTACCTGATTGACCTACAGACTAGTTCAAGCATGTGAAAACAAATAAAGGTGACCACAGTTCTGAAACCTAGATACCTAAGTTAAAATAAACACAACTTGCAGCAATGCCAATGAAAATGGTGGTAGTGTATTCCACTCTGATGTTGCAAATGCAGTTAACACCCCTCCACAAGGTTAACTGTTCTTCCTGACACAAAAGGGATCTACACTGTCCTGACTGATACAGGTTTGCCTAAATAAGATATTTTATTTGCAATTACAGGGAAAAGTAATGTGTCTTCTATGTATTTAATGTAAAACAAGGGACTTTATGCAACAGCAAGTTCTGGACTTACACTTGGAGTGTGTGGAGATTTTTTTTGTTTAATAACTGCAGAAACCCACCATAGATAAAGCATAAAAATAAAAGCAAAATGCTTGGGGTTTTTTGTTTTAATTTAAATGCAAATAAAGTGTGTCTAGCCTAGATTCCCCAAGTTTGTCAAGCTGAAGCATGTGTGAAAAACATTACAGGAGGTAACTCTCAACAAGTCTAGTGTTTGGGAAATGAGCTGTTGATGAGTTGACCAGTAAAAAACTAAATTAAACAAATTACAAACTGAAAAAGAAATGTGAATTCCCAGCTGTCTGTAAGCTGGATTACACTGATTAGATTTGTTCTGACATAAATTAACAGGATGAATCACTTTTCTGTAATATTAATCAAGATTTTATATTGTTTTTATTTAAATATTTAATCAGTAGGATGCAAGTAGTTTTTTTAGAATTATGTGAGTTAACATGAATCAGGTACTTAGTACTTTCACATTTTAGCTTTTATTCCTTCTTCATTTGCAATAAATTCATAATATACTTGGCCCACACCTATCTACTTTATTGAACGTACTTCATTAGTCTTTTCAGCTGTGATGCTCCCCATTCTCTTGAGTTTCAACACAGGAAGCCCACTTTGCAGCAGCCTCCCCTTTTAGGAGTGTCAGTTATAGAAAATAAGAAAATTAAACTTCCAGAATTATAATAATTTCAAGCCAAATGTTTTCTTCCAATTCTATTATATAAGCAGTGAATTTGGACCCAAAAAGTACAAGATTGCAATTGCATTATGGATTCCCATACTAGATAAATGATGGAAGATTTCAGTCAGTTTTCTTTCTGATTCCTGTGTCTGGGCTTTTCTCAGCAGAACCTAATACAGTCTGTCCTACCTTTATAGTAACATCACCCACACAAATAAATTGAATTGCTGGTAAATTGAATGTGAGATCCACAGCCTGGGATGCTAGCTGGTAGTAGTTTTGGCATGAACTTTTTAAGTAGCAATTTCACTGTTGCCAGTTGCTGAGTTATATCTGGTGCAAGGGTTCAAAAGTAAGCAGGATTGGGAGTTTGGCTTTTTTGTTGGCCTTGAAGAATAGGAAGAAAAATTATGCAACATGAACAAATAGCTTCCGATTACCTGCAGGCTGTTACAGTTCACTACATGTTGGCCAAATCCAGAATTAGATATAGGACTGTAAATAATAAGATTTACAGGACTCAAAATGTAACAGATAAAGGATCTTGCATTAGCTCTGGTTCCTGAAACACCTGAAATAGCAGGACGGCGTCTGTTATCAAAAAAATTAAGGCTAGTTCCCAAATAGTTACAAAGTTCTCAGTGGGAAATTTGGGGATTTGGTTCCTGCAACAGAAGGTTACATGAGGAATGGTACTAGCATGGGCATATGCTGGCAGCAATAATTCATAGCTAGTCTTCATTCCATTGGATGCCCTGACGAATCAAAGGGTTCAGCCCTTTTTAACAACCCCTAACACCCTCATCCTAAGAACAGCTCAGATGAACATGGCAATCTGGACAGCCACATAATTTGTTGCTGTTTCTGAACTGCCATTCAAGTCACACTTGGGATTAGTAGAAAGATGATAAAGATTCAGTTTATTATTAGGTGAACAAAGACAAGATGAGGACTGATACCAGCTGGGCAACTTTTAATGGATATTTCTGGAGAAGATACGGGATACTAGGCTAAGAGAGATGGTAGGTTAACAGCTAGAATTAGAGTAGCCAGTAGTGAAGGGCAAAATTGTCGTTGCATTTTGAAATGTTTCTGAAACAAGATGTAGACTGCAGAAGTACAGTGAAGTAGATCAAAATTTGTTAAGAGTGGGTTCATTTAGGACACAGTTTTAATGGATGCATATATTCATAGACCCACTGGTAAGACCATTATTTACTTATTCTATAACCTACTGCCTCATTGCAACACGTGGATGTTTTTCAGATTCCACCAGAAGAGCAATCCTTTTCCTACTGTTGTGAATATTCACCTTACACCACAGCTAAACTCATACACTGATCCAGTCTGCAACAAAACAGAAAGACTGTTGGCCAATTTTTTGCCAATCCTTATCTTACTGGTGGGGATTTTTCATGACCTGTCAATCAACCTAAAACTTTATTACCTCCTACTTCCATGCATAACTGAACTCTTAATACAAGACCCAGGTATAAACACGATTCTCAAATTTGGTTTGTATCTTTGCTCTGGAGGATCTGGTAGGTTCTCCAGCCTAATCTTGATGATACCTTATTCCATTTTGTCCTGTCTTAGGCAAAGTCTTACCTCAGAACAGAAAGTTTTAACCAATGAAATCACAGTACCATTTCTCATAGTTTTCCCATCTATCTTGCAGGATTTAATGACTAGCCTTAACCTTATCCTCGGTATAAATCAGGAAGGAATTGTCTTGCTGGCTTCAGCATCTTTATATCTTGCATATGGCTGAATACTCAGCCATAATCATAAATTCTTCAGTGCCCACTGTTCTAACTCTCAGCCTTGGGCATAACCTACCATATACCTGTAACTGCAGACACAGAATTGCCACTGCTGGAGAACCACCATTTTTTCAAAGAACATTTACCCTTCAACTACTTGTTCAGCTCATGCTACAAGAATCATGTGCTCTTTGGGTTGTCTTATGTTGCGGCGTGGGGTCAATGGTAGGGTGCCACAACCTTCCCAGAAGCATCTCTGGGAAAGCCGCTTTGGTCAGCGCCACACACCCCCACAGACACTCACACAGCTGGACAAATATTTTTGGAGCCAGCAGCAAGGAGTAGAGAGGGACCTTTGTATGGGTTCCACAAGGAGAGTTTATTCCCCCTAGCTCGTGAAGGGTCCAGGAACAAAGGGCCCAGAGCAGGGCTGTGCGACATCGTTTGTACTAGGGGTGGAGAGCAACTGGGACCAATGAACTTAGGGCCAGAGGGTGGTACAGAGGAGGGTTCAGGGTGCCAGAGCCAACCAGTCTGAGGTAGGGGAGGGATCAGAGAACTCGGGATAATAGGGGACCAAGGATGAGGGAAGGTTCTGGGGATAACAAGGGTCTGAGGAAAGGATGCAGGGAAGGAACCACCCAGGGGGAAGGAAAAGGGGGAGGGTAGAACTGGGGTACAGGCACCATCAACAGGGATGGACCATAAGGGACGCCTTAACCCTTAAATTATAGTGGCATCCCTCCAAGGGGACTTACCACTCTCCAGGGCAGGGGGCTCACAAATCCCCACAGTCTTACAGATGGAATTAAGGTTCAGACAAAGTTCTGTCATCAAACTGAATTGCTATCATCCTGAATACTACAGCATCTAACTAGGATGTATTTGTACTCTGTACAGGGGAGTTCAAGGCATTATCACCTTAAATCTGGGTGAACTTAGATTTTCACTTTTAGAGACTGCAATTTCAGGCATTAAAGGGTTATTTCTACATTATTGGAGTACCTAAATCTAAGGTACATGACAGTGCCTCTGAGCACATAAGTGTGAAGCCATTATCTCACTTCCAGACTTAAGTACTGCCAGATCTTTTGTGCAGAAATGGGCCTTCTGAATACAGCAACAAAATAAGACTGCAATAACTCTCAGATTTGAAGTAGCTTAGCAGCAGGAATGAAATTCTTTTCTGGCTTCCTGGCAAATATCCTCCAAAGCACTTCATCAACCATGGTATGTGGATTTCTGCAGTGGAGACAAACAATATCCACTAGTGAAACTGCTTTGGTTTTTAAAACTTATTGAAGTGCAGCTTGGAAAACACAGTGGATATGGCTTTGCTAGTGAGGTCTTAGGATTAGAAGGATTGATCAAAGGAGAGAAACCTCAGCTACTGCCCCTTTTTTAAAGAATATTCATGCATTTCATCCTGCAGCTTTTTCATATGTAAGCTGTTGGGACAAACGCCAGGACTCATATCTTCCCCTCATCGAGAAAAGTGTGAAGGTAGAGGACATGCACAAAATACTCCCTCCTACTCTTAAAATAAGTACATCCTTCTTTACTAGCAGCACTGGTAGTGGTATTTCTCAAAAATATTAGTAGATTTTCAATGAAATGCACCATGAAGAATTGATCAAACAGGGTGATGTTTGTAAGTTATCGTGTAAAATTCCAGCAAGACTGGGGAGGAGGATGATTTGGGATCCAAAGTGAATTACAAGCCTCACTGAGGCTGATGGTTGCTGTTAACACTTTCTGGTTCAGGTGGAACAATACAGTTCCATTTGCTAGTAAGAATAACAAATTTAGTTTTGACACCTTCATTATCACTTTGATAGAACGTGTTTTGAGCAAGCACAATTTCTGAAAACAATCTTCTAGGTTCATAACCAGCATGGGCTGTATTAACCCTTGGGAGCTACAGCCCAAGTACATTTGGCTGCATAATCAGTGCAGAGAAGAACCTCCTATATCAGTCATGGGTGTACTGATTGCCTTTGCAAGGGGTCTGGGAAACTGACTGCAGCCTGTGCAGCTTGAAGGAGGGAACCAGAAGCAGAAATTGCAAGGGTGACTAATTGAGAGCACAGACACAAGTTGTAGACGGTAGGATACAAGAGATATGTCAATTTTAAAATAAAGCAGTTTCACACTGTGCAGAGAAACATGATTTTCTGCAAGTAAACAAGATTAGGCCAGAGACTACACCAGACATTAGTCTGCTTTTTAATTCTAGCAGAACAAGTGAATAGGTTTGAATTGTATGCTAAAATCAAGTACCATACTCAAATATTTTCAAGATTTATGATCTCTGGTTTTTAAATAAGAAGTCATATTAATCAAAACACTGAAAGAACTGAGGAGGAAAAATCCCTGAAAATTAATCACTGCCTGTATGTCTATTTCTTTTCTATCAATAGGAGGTCTGAAACTCATGGCCTAGACACTATAAACATTATACTCAGGCTTAGGTTTGTGCATGTGAGTCATATTGAAGACAAAGTTTGAGTAGTTTCAAATCATTGCAACACCAAAGTCAGGGAAAGCCATTTATTTTTATACTTTTGTTTCTCCTCATGCAAAGAAAAGGAAAATACATATGACAGATTAGAATTTAACTGAGGAGAACAGGCTTCCCAGTCTGAGCAATGAAATATTTGAAATTATAATGGCAAGTTCCATGTTGCTCATGCAGACATTTAAAAGCGAAATATAATATTGTGCTCCTGATGTCAGGTTAAAAAAATCTGGTATAAACTTTGAGTGAACACAAATGTGTTTCTCTCAAAAAGGGTTTTCCAGAAGATTATCACAGAGACTTTGATTCTACAAATATCTGTACTCTTTTCATTTATGAGAATAAGCAGTTGAAGTTAATCTACTGAAATGAGACGCAATATTTGCTTAGAACTTTGCCTTATTTGATAAGAAACTTGATATAATAATAATAAAGAGTTTTTAATCAAAGGAATGTGAAGATACACTTTAACTGTGTACATGCCAAAAGGAAAAAAAATTACGAAATAAAGAGATCATGTATTTCCTATCTGTGATTGAGGTTATGTGAGTAATGAATATAAAAATAGTTTATCAGCAACAGACAGTAAGAATTTGACCATTATATCTTAATATATTGCAAAGGAACAAGGAACTTATTAGATCTGTTTATATATACTATTCTTCCATTAGCAGATAAAGTGGCTTAAATTGGGTTTCTTTTTTTTCAGAATTGAAAGGATGAAAAATAGATCTGTCTAGATTTTAGAATATTGCATTTGACAAGAAAAAATATTCAGATGTGCATAGCAGGAAAGGCTAATAAAAGCCATAATGTTTATCAATCTAGGAGATTGTCTTCAAAAATTGTGTTCAGTCAAAACATGTTCCAACTACGAAATAACAAAGGTATCAAAACTGAACATATAAGGATAAAACCACTCTACAGGGCAATGGAAAACAAGAATGTTCTAAGCAACAGGATTCTTCTAGTTAATTTAGTCATGAGACTTAAAAAAGATCCATATCCTACTAGAGATTTCTAGTCCGTTTCCACTATTAAGTTGAAATAAAAATAATCATGGATACTCCACCTCAGGGAAATGGAATTCATGTGTTTGACACAGAGCAAGATCCACTGAGATCATGGTAAAAAAAACAACCAAACTTTCTCTTCCCATATTTTGGCCTATGCTGAGAGGCATGTGTATCCAGAGGATATAGAACAAAACAGGGACATTGCAAAACTGAATTCTGTTCCAAGCTCTCACATAAATTTCCTGTATGACTTTGGAGAATCCACACCATGTGTCTTTCATTCCCTTAAAATCATCGTGTCTGTTGTATGAGGTTAGATAGTAGTGCTTGAGGAGACAAGGGCTTTTTACTGTATGTTTGTACAGCACAAGCGTGACAATGTCAGGGCTTAAATTAAAGTCTCTAGGTACAGTGAATAAATATGAGCACATTCAGCAATCATAAGATAAACAACAAAAGAGATTGCACATGACAGTACAATAAAACAAAGAAAACTGACTGCTTGGATTTGACACCATCTCAGTGTTAAAGGTAACACTGAGTAGAGAAACATAGTATATTTTTTATTCTTGCTATTGACACCAAAATGAAGCTAGAGGGCAAGTTTAGGATTTTTGTAAGACAGGTTCTGCCTTGCAAAACATAATTGGATCTGTTGCAACAATTACTCTTAAGTGGAGACTCACAATTTTCCCTTTGATAATTATGTTGTAAGGTTTGAAAGATATTTGAGTATCAATGCATCTAATTGTCCTTTCACACAAGTAAAAGTTCCCAGTACGGCTAATAGAGGTATGAGTGAAAGCTGAAAACTCAGTACAGGTGAGATATGGCAGCTCCAGCTGTTATATCCAGCTCCAGCTCCAGTTAGTTATGAGCAGCTACTCCTCATCTTAGACTTGCCTGTTTATTTACAATGTCCTTTTTAAAACGATGGGGAAATCTTTCCTCAAGGAGCAGAAAAAAAATATGCTTTACCTTTTTGAAGACAGCTGCATTGTATCAGAGGAATAAACTTAGTCTTGTTCATGTCATTGCTAGTTGATGTCTAAAATTTCCTGTGCTCTAGTTAGGAAACACTTGAAGAGAAGAATCTGACCTTGGGTTTTCCTCTTGGAGAAAAGTCTGCAAAATGAACAACAATCTGAAGAGTTTGTGACAAGCTGTATTGCTGAAGAGAAATAGTTCATCATGCTGCAAAAGATAAATTTTCCGGAGTACTTAAGGTTTCTTTCTCATTTATAATCTCTTATTACACTTCGGAAGATGTACCAAAGACATGAATAACTGAAGTCAGGTTATTACATCATGGTGGGGTAAGTCTCCTAGCCCATAAGAATTCCCAGGAAGTGTTACTCACCACTGCTCAGAGTTCTAGGCACTTGCTGGGACTCTCATAAGTAAAAAACCAAAATTACTAAAGTGTGGGTGTAGATTTTTAACCATAGCAGCCTACATTGCAACTACTCCCAAATGGATCCCTAAAAGATTCATTATTATCTCTCTTTTTCTCAGATCTGAGCAAAAAAATTAAGGTGTTAGCAGTATTTATCCTACAGACAGATGTTTTTTAAACAATGAGCCATCCCAATAAAGGCAGTGTGTATATATATGCCTTAAAACAGGAAACAGCTTATTGATGATGTTCAAGGTCTGCCACCTATTTACTTTACTGGAAGCATGTAGATGTTGCCTAGGACCAATAGACTAGTGATCCTTTTGAGATTTCATAGAGAAAATGTCAGTTAGTAAAGAAGCACTTTCTTGTTACTACATTCTTCAGATGTGTCTATCAAGGAAAGATTCAAATATTTTATAGGCACCACATACTTTTAGCTATTCCGATTACTAAGTGTATAGAATAACAGAACTGGTAAATGGTCTAGAGTGCAAGTCCTGTGAGGAGTGGTTGAGGGCGCTGAGATTGTTTAATCTAGAGAAAAGGAGAATCAGAGGAGATCTTACTGTTCTCTACAACTACCTAAGAGGAGATTGTGGCAAGGTGGACATTGATCTCTTCTCCCCGTTAACAAGTGTCAGGTTGAGAGGAAATGGACTCAAGTTGTGTCAGGGGAGTTTGAGATTGGAAAAATTTTTAGATTAGCAAAAATTTCTTCACTGAGAGAGTTGTCAAGCATTGGAACAAGCTGCCCAGGAAGTGATCGAGTCACCATCCCTGAAGGTACTTAAAGGGCATATAGATGTGGTGCTGAGAGACATGCTTTAGTGATATTCAAACTTAAATATAAGTACCTTTTACATGGTAATGAAATAATTTTAATTTAATCAGTAAGTAACTCAGAAAAACAGTCAACTGCAGGTACTAAAGTTAGGGGGTCTTTCTTCTCTTATCTGGTTGATGGCCCACCCTGAGAATTCTGTGAATTCCAGCAGGCAGTAGAGGGAAGTTGCTTCACAGAAGAAGACCTGCTGGTCCACACCTAGTGGAACATGAGTCAGCAATACGCCCTTATGGCAAAGAAGGTTTATCCTGGGTTACTTTGGAAGGAGCTCTGCCAGCAGGTTGATGGAGGTGATCCTTCACTCTGCACTGGTGAGGCCACAGCTGTAGTGCTGTCTGGGTCTGTTCCTCCTGGTACAACAAGTAGAAGAAGCATGTAGCTCCTGGAAGAAAATCATGCAGAGGGCAATGAAGATGGTTAAGAGACTGAAGAATCTCTCCTATGATGAAAGGCTGCGAAGAGAAAGTTCAGAATGGAACTCATCAGTGTGTACAAATATCTGAAGGAAGGATATAGAGGATATGGATCCAGGCTCTTCTCAGTAGCATCCAGTGACAGACCAAAAGTCAATGGGCACAAACTGGAACACAGGAGGTTTTTTCTGGACATCAGGGAACACATCTTTACTGTGCAATTGACTGGCGCAGGTTGCCAGGAAAGATGGTAGAGTCTCCATCCTTGGAGATACTAAAAAGCTGTCTGGACACTGTCCTGGACAGACTTCTTTTGGTGTCTTTGCAGGGGGATTGGACAGTCCAGAGGTCCCTTCCAACTCAGCCCTTCTGTGGTTTTGTGATCTGATTATGCGTACCCTGAGTCATTAATGCTGGTGCTTGGTAATTCTTGGAACACTGTCAAAATTCTAGATAATAGAAGAAAATTTCTGCTATGAAAATATTAAAAACACCTATTAGAAATTACCAGTCTTGGCCAGATACTAGGATGGCTGGAAAAGAATTGAAAAGTGAGGAATTAAATATGATAGTGTATTAACAGCTAAGCATGATGGGTGCAAGCAGTGAATATTTTCATTAACTTAATTGTTTAATGGCATTATATATAATTTTAATGGCAAATACACACACTCCACCCTAAAAAAAATTCTGTAATACAGTGCTTTGCGACATTTTAATAATAATTAGAGAACTCAAACAACTTTGACAGAATTTAAATTACAGTTATAGAATCTGTATGCTTGAGCCAGGATACATCAGTAGCATTTATAATTAATTTATTCAGGTTTTCATCCTACAATCTGAACAAAAAAACAGCATATAAAATAACTAATAAGCTATACAAATGAGACTGGGGAGCTGGACACTGATTAATAGGACAGATCACTGACAAAAATCATACCAGGTTACTAGGTAAACAGTCCATAAGTGAGGAAAAAATAGTAAACAATCAAATCAACAGCCCATACTCAGTAAGAGAGTATGGGACATTTTACTTATAAGACAGGTGACTGTATGTTTTGTCTTAAAAAGATTCTGTCCTGCATTGTATGGTCAGATCAATATAAGCACATTGTGAAAGTACCCCAGACCAAAAAAAGAAATAATCCCTGTAACAGCCTAGAGCTCAAGGCTAAATGTAGGCTAATGTAGGTTAAAACATTACTACTTTTTTATCAGTGCTAATGCCACTGGGATCATATGTCTAGTTCAAATAGCTAGAAGACTAGGGGAGAAATCACAGAAGATTTAGAGAAAATAAATCACAAGGATAACTAAGATGTGGAAAATGTTCCTTACAATGGAGGACTTTCAACTGCTACCAAAAAATAAATGAACTCTGCTTTACATGGGGGTGAAAATGTCACCATGTCTTTGAGATAATTGTATCTTTCAATCCAGCAAAGTCTACTTGAATGCTGGAACTTGCTTAAGTACAGCATCAACTACATTTAATTAGGTTTTATGTTTCTCTAATTCTCCAGCCCATTCCCTCAAGAAAAAACTGCCTCTTAAGACCTCCCAGTGGCTGATGACTCACACAGCAAAAGAACTTTGTGCAGCAGAAACATAATATATGCAGATAGCTTTTTCAGTTATCTCAGAGAGCCCCTTTGGCTCATCTCACTAATTCAATGCACATATTTCAGACTGTATGCTTTGAATTACAACATTCTTTTCCCTTTCAAAATTAAAATATTTCTAATTATACAGTGAAAGTCCTGACATTTGGTGTCTCCAAATTTTGGTGTACATAATTTTAAACTTCAGCAACCTATCATGAATTTGTCTCAAACTGCTACTTATATTGTTTTGTGTTTCTGTTTCAATTGTTGTAGCAGTGCCCAGGCCATGACTTAGGGCAGAAAACACTCATGAGGATTTGCTAAATGCTAATAAGACGATGCCTTAGACAGTAAATATCTTTAGTATAACGAATGTGGAAGAAGATGTGACATGGTGCCGGAGTCTCAGCTAGTTCAATCACCACCACAGCACCATGCCAACTGTGGGGAACAGCTCCTGAGTTAGGCAACAAGAGCTGAACCTGTAGAGCTGCTGCTCTACAGCATGTTTTAGATGTCAGCGCAAGAAGAAGGTAAAGGAATGAAGAGGAGGTCTTCCGCACAGGTTCCAGGGAAGGGTTTATTTGCTAAAGAGTCCAGGGATGAAAGACAAAGAACACAACTGAGCAGGAACATAAATAAAAGGGAGGTCTCAGGCGGAGCATACAATCTTCAACCAATCAGAGGAAGACTGGAGAGGAGCACAAGGTGGGCTTTACAATACATAAACCAATAAGAGAACAAAGGAGGAGGAAGCAGTTTAAACAAACTAATGGGCCTTCGAAGATTAGGGTATTTACAAAGGGGAGGTATCATAAGAGGTTACAAGGGATTGACAGGGAAAAATCAGGAGCAAGGGGTTGGTACAAAGTGGGATTGACAGCTGGAGGGAGGAAGAACCGAAATTGTTCAGGAACAAGGGGCATGGTTTGGACAAGACTGGCAGGTGGGTGGGAGGAGACAACCTAGGGGAAAACCAACAACATAGGGGGAAACAGAGCAAACTGTTAACATACATTGCAACGTAACAAAATGCACCACAACAAAGATGCAGATAATTAAGAACAGTATTGCAGCAGAACCATGCAAGTTCATGTCTTTTGCAACGTTCTTTGAAGCATCAGGCATTCAAACTGTAGATGACACAAGCACAATAAGAAGTTCTTCTGAGGAGAAAATAGTGAACAGCCCCATTAACAATGCTACAGTAATCCAGCATTATACCTTTGAAGTTAACAAAAGAACCACAGAGATGAAACAATTAGCCAAAATCTGTATAAGATAAGATCAATAAAGCAAATATCACACTGATTTAAAGCTGTTCAGCTAAATCTACCTAATATCAAGGGTCTCAGTAAAAATTAGATGCCTGGTTTAGCCTTTGGCTATATATCTGTGTAAAGCCAGAAAGAAAGGTAAAAGGCCAACACCCTATCTCAAAAACTCAATGTAAATTTGGTCACCATTTAATAAAGTCAAGTAAGATCCTTTAAAGCAAAAGAACTTTTTTTTAGCCTAGGAATCCTGAAACTATAACCTCACAAAAGGGATAATCCATGTGTTTAAATCCATGGTCAGTAAACAAAAAGTTCTAATTCCCAACTGCAGTCTCTCTTGATTAATGTTTTTTAACAAAACCAGACACTGTTATGACAGTTCCGCCAAGTTTTTGCCATTTTGTCATCTCATTTGCTTCCTTCAGCATCTGTCATGCGTGGCTGGGTCTGACAGGCAGGCTAGTGATAAATCCACAAACTTAATATGTCATCAGGGAAGTGGCTGAGTCACCGTCTCTGAAGGCATATAAAGATATATAGATGTGGCACATAGGGACATGGTCTAGTGGTGGACTTGGCAGTGTTAGGTTTACAATTTCACTCAATGATCTTAAGGGTCTTTTTCCAACCTAAAAGCTTCTATTATATTTAAAAAGTTGTACGTATCTACCTCAGTGCAAAGTGAAGTAGATGACAATGTTCTTATTGAATAGTAATTCTTAAATTTGCCTACCACAGATATGAGAATGTAGGCTTATGTAAATTTTCAAGTTACTATAGAAAATAAATCAGTCTGTATTCTTACTTAAATATATGTGTTTGCTATCATCTTGTAAACAGAAACATGTCATTTTCATGTGTCTCGAGCTGTGAATGCATCTAATTTCTTCCTATCACTACTGTATATCAAAGACAATTTCTAAACTCATAAAGACCAGCAAATTAATGTCAGTCATTCATGTCAATCGCATTTGTAGGTTAACCATGAGTTTAATTTCTTTTCTATACAGATACTAAAACACTGTCTAGAAATAGTTTCCTGGAAGGGACATGTACTTTCACTTTCCATAGGATGACAGCTATTAGTCTCAGAATATTGGGTTTTGTCATCACTCCTCACCTAAAGCTGCCTAAAAGTGTGGCTGGCCATGAAGTTCATTCATTCAGGCTATATCCCATGGACTGATTTCCTGACCTGACCTCATCCTGACCCTGTCAACACCCTAAGCCTGTCTCTGACCCAGAGTGTCTCCCCCAAACCCAAGCCTTGCCCTCATCCATGAGCTGATGGCCCAGCCAGGCTGTCCTGCCTTCCCCACAGCCTGCCCTGCTCTCTGACTGGAGAAGTGGGACAGGTTCAGGCTGGCCATGTCCTGCCCTGCCAGCCCAGGAAGCCCCTGCAGCTCCCAGTTCCCTGGGATGCCAGGAAGCAGCCAGCACACATGTGCCTGGACATGACAAAACTACTTTCCCTCAAAACCCTCTCTGTGAATCAGATCTGTGGTGGAAATAAAAGCTAAAATCAAAGTCTGGTTTTTGTTTCATTTGGCTTGGTATATTTGTAGCTTTTTGTGTGACATGCAGCTACATAGTGTCATCCTCACTTTTTTCTACATGTTCTTAGCTGTTTGTATAGAGCCGTGTAAAGGAGGAAACGCATTCATGGCATATTCAGTCACTGGGAAATCTTATCAGCATTAGACAAAGTCTGTATCTTGGAAACTCAGTATTTATAACTCTTATCTGGAAACCTGGGGGAAAAGTGCTGTATCATTTTACTCTAAATTATGGTACTGCTCCGCCATGATTTACTTTAACCATTCTTTGATATATATGGTTTTGAAAAACCAAACAAGAAATAAAAGAAAGTTAAATATTTCTCATTTTGAAATCTGTAATGCTTCCCATATAGAGGTAGAAACAGTTTTTTAAATATTGGTTGGCTGTACGGTAAACACAAGTCCCTCAGTCTGGGGAAGAAAATTTAACTCTACCATCTGAAATATCTGATATCTCTAAAAAGTAAATATTTTCTCTGCATATGCTGTCTTATAGAATTAGGTCAAATTCCAATAAAATTTCTGAAGTATAAGTCTGAGTAACTTTGTTGACTTTAGTCTGGAGACCTGGGAAGTTCTTGCACTTACATATTTTTATGTTTTCTACTGTCATCAACATGGCAGCATTCCCAGCTTTTATATGGATGACAAAATTATATCCCCAGTTACTTCCCCAAAAAGATATTGATCAGCTTAATAGATTTTGGCACTATGCCCAGAATTTTCTTTAATAAATAATTTTCCTACTCTCCAAAGATTTTTTGTCTTGAATTTACACAGTTTTTATAACAAGACTCTTTGATTAAAAGCACTATTAAGTGTGGTTAAGAATGAATAGAACCAAATTTAAGCAATTCATCATTTTCAATTCCACAAGCCAATATCGGTAAGTACAGAATAGCTTTGACTGTCCCTTACTGAAATATGAGTAATTTTTCAAAGCATAATACCTGTCCAGCCTGGAAAACAGCCACAGGATATGTTACAAAATTCCATTCCCTGGCATTTTTGTAGCTATCATGCTTTATGAGTCTGCAGAGGTTGTTGACTGTTCTCTATGGAGTTTACATCTTGTAGACTGTGAATAGTAAGTTTACCATCTCTCTCTAAATGACCATGTTATACTTGCATTCTTTTCACTAATACAGACTGGGTTTTCTTTTGCAGGTAGGCAGTTCTGAACTCAAATACCAAATGGAACCACAACTTTTAGGAACAAGTATTTGTATACTCAGGTGTATGGTCTGCAAACTCAAAGAAGGCAAATTGCTATTCTTTAATCCTTGCTGTCTTGTGTAGTTTACCCAAGACACAAACACCCGTTCCATTCCATGCGTGTGGGCATTGTCTGGTGTCAGGATTCAAATCTGAAGGATTTCTAAGAGATGGACAGGCTGACAGACAGATGATTATGTCTACGGTGGGCTGATCCCTGCTGACTTTAAGCCCCCCCCATCACTTGCTCACTTCCCCCAGAGGACTTGGGGAGACAATCGAAACAGACCGAAGTGAGATTAAAAACCCCAAAGGTCAAGATAAGAACAATGTAATAAGTGAAGGAAATGGAAAAAAAAACCCAAGAAAATAAACACAAAAAAATGGTAAAACAGAAAGCTACCCAAGTGACACAAAAGCAATCACTCACCACCAGCACACCAATGCCCAGATAGTCACTAATAAACAGTTATTTTGGAAAAACTCCCCTCTATTTTGCTGTTGTCATGATACTATATGTCTAAAACATCCCTTTGGTCAGTTTGGGTAGGCTGTCCTGGGGCTGTGTCCCTTCCCAACCTCTCGTTCACCCTCAGCCTTCTCCACTGGGATCACAAAGTGAGAAACAGAGGAGACTTTGGCACTGTATAAAAAAATATTCAGCCATAGCTAAGATACTCTTTTAGTCAACCATTTAAAATATGGTACCAAATAGGCTGCTGTGAAAAGAAAAAAAAATCACCTTCCAAGAAAAGCTCAAAATAATCTTTTCAAGAAATTGACATAGTTTTTCCTGAACAACCCTGAGGGTAGAATTTGTTTCAATCCACTGTCTACTGTGTGTAGCTTTTTTGGCTTAATACACTGAGGATATTTCTTTGGCCAAAACCAGGTGTGTTTCAGTGATAGTCTTCTTAAGCACAGTCTTAATATTTCTTTTTGTGAGAGTAATCAGTCAGAAAAATCAAAGAAGAATCTATAATATTAGAAAATAGAAACAAAATGGACAGAGTGGTCGTTAGAAGACTTAATTGAAAAATACGATGTGCTACTCCCTTTCCTGTCAATCTTTCTTTTCACTGGTGAACTGCAGCATAGTAGAATCATGCTCATCTGTAGATTGAACTTGGCTAAGAGCAGCTGCTTGTTCCAAGAAAGTAAATGAGCAGGCTATCTTCTATTGTTGTAAATAAAACAAAGACATTGGCTCAGAATTCCAGCAGCTTGGGCTACATTCACACTGACTAGCATCTGACCAACATTCACCTCTGGCTTCTATGAGGAGTGAGACAAAATCCTGCCTCTCTGAGGTAGGAGCATCTGACAAAGCTTGTCAGGACAGTGCTGAAGGATAGTGAAGGGACAAAGGAAGTAAACCTTTACAATAGGTTGTTCACACAGTGTATTGAAAATGGCCTCTAGCGCATGCTTTTCTCTGGACTGTTCCTAGGCATTGTCTCAGAGAGTGCTAGTTGTCACAAACCAAAATTATGTCAGGACCTAAGCAGTGGGAAGGATAAATGATAACTTACTCAATCTCATGTCTTAACCCAGATTGGTTTTGTGCCAGAGGCAAAGCCACAGGGTCTGAAAAAGACCTTTTGCACTCCACACAAATGTGGGTTTCTCTCGCCATCTGAGATACAACTTTCCCAGACCACTACAACTGCACTGGCAAGCAACTGTTTCATTGCTAGGGATGAAGAGTTACATTGCTATTGCCAACTGCTAACTCTTGTTTTAGGAATGTACCTGAAATTAATTACGGTTTTCAGATAAAGTAGCTTTCCCACTGTAGTGTAAGTCAAATGGATGTAGTTTGTGCTCAGACAAAAGCCAAGAGGCTTGTTAATCAAGAGGAGTACTGTGTTGTGGATTTGGGAAACCACATGAACATCACTGCAGAGCACTGCCAAGTTGCAGCACAGGATTGTCAGAACATCTGGCATTTATTATTCTTTGATTTTGTCAGTGATGAAGCAATCATGAAGATGCTTTTGACTATCTTTGTTTTGTGACTTTCTCTCTGTGACTTTCCCTCTGTGACTTTCCCAGCTGCTAGCAAAAGCCTATCTACAAACCATACAACCTTGAAGAAATTCAAATATGCTTTCAGCATGTGGTGCTCTTTGAGAGACTGAAGGAAAAATGGCACTTGATTCAGAAACCCAAAATTCAAATATTACAATATTTTCCAGAACTTCAAGTTCACACCAAGATACCATGTTTCCAAAACTAAAGAGAAATATTTGGCATGCTGAAGTTCTCTGCTGAAGGAATTTTTCACTGGTTCACATCAGAGGCCTCTCCAGAGCAATATGGAGCTAGGGTCAAGGAAAATTAAGATGCTGTGTAAGATAACATCTAGGCCATGTGGTGGTTATAATGAGCAATTGATTGCTAATGTTTGTTCTGTTTATGGGTTGTGAAATGCCTTGGGACATGTTTTAATGATATGTTACCGGGTACTGAAATGCCTGTTGTGCTTATTTTAGACTCCTGGTGTGAAAGGACTACCAATCTGCAAGGGTTACAGTATGCTAAATTGATTTTATAGATTGTGTTGGTAAAGGTCAATTCATTTAGCAAATAAAATTTAATTTAATTTTATCTTCAACTTTAACTATGCCTGTTAGGCGCATAGTGTGCCATTTAATTGGTTCATGTAAATTGTGTGAGCTTTTGTGTGTGTCTGCACATTTTAATAAAAACTTTTTGCAGATCGGGGGCTTCCTCTTTCTTGCATTTAAAGCACTGAGAACATGTGCTTAAACATGGTAACTTAGGAAATTCTTGATGACAAGTAAATGTACTTCAATCACTAAACAAGCTTCAACTTGTAATTTAAAAATTAATGTGAAGGCATCTTTGGAAGAAAGAGAGAAGGATTTCCTGGTAGATCAGTACTGAGTTCAGTAGAAGGGGAAATTTTGTGTTTTGCCACGTGTTTTTGGCTTTGTTATTTTGCATCTCTTTCTCGACACTGTATTTCCTGCATCACCCACCCCAAGGTGGTACTCCCCATGATAAAAAAAAGACAGGAAAAAACACAATCCAAGCACTAAATGTACTGCTACTTCGTAAATGTAGCAACAGCCTTAATGCATTATAGGCCAGCTGGGAATTGTTTCTGAAGATCAGATGCTGGGAGCACTGTCAGTCACATCTTCAAATTGCACAAATAGGAGGCTTTGTTGGACTGCTGGCTAATGTCTTTTGTCTTTCATGACTGTTCATTTGGCACTGTTACCCAAACCTATGAAAGTCCAACTTAGTGAGATTGCATTATGAAGACTGATTGTTTTGTTACTGAAGCAAAAATTATGGTGCTTGGCCTTTTCTCATCATCTGCTCACCAGAGATAAAGTGTCCCTTTCTGAGAAATTATCTGCATAGGAACACATCCTTAGCTTTCTATAATGGGTGTTACCTGGACATCAGAAATCAGCAGGTCCTTGCTGGTACACCGTAGGGAAAAATGGGGCTTTAATGCTGAATAAGGCTTTCTAAAATGACATCCATCTTCCAGTAAGAGGAGTGACAGAGTGGTCGGAAGACACACATCCAAGAATCTGTAAGGATAATAAGGTATAGGGTTGTCTGTCCTTGAGGCAGTCACTTTCACCTTCTTGACAGTCTTATTGCAAGCTAAATGTGTACAGAAATGAAATTAAGAGACTGGCATGTACTTGAGACTTGAGGAAAAAGCCTCAGTACAGAGCCTGAAACATCATTGCTACATTATTGGCATATTTTAAGTGAAAACCAGGCTGTTCCTGAGAGAAGTGACTTTGAGTAGAAAAATCACCTCATACAATTTTACAGATAAATTCTGTAAAGGGGTATATAGTGGTTCCCAGGTCTTTGGCCTCCTTAACTTGAATGGGTGAAGAGATGCATGCAGTAAAAAACTGTTGTTTTTAAAGAGAAGAACATTAACCCCTTTAATATGTAAATGTTCACTGCTCTCTTTCTGTTAAAAAAATCAGAATTCCCTTCTGATTTGGTGAATGTTATTTTATTCACAGATCCATGAAATACAGTTGGAACCAATTCACTTTACTTAAAAGCAGGGCATCTCTCTATCCTGCACCCCAGTTGAATGTCAGGACTCTGTACAGGAAGATCATGAGACCCCTAATTTGCATTTGTGAGATTAACTTGTTGGTTTGGAACCAAGGAAAGGTAAAATCTCAATGGGGTTGCACCACTATAAAACTACTGTGAGGAAGTGTTGCCGCTGGATACAAATAGATCACATGGATACAGCTCAAGGTGTGGTGAAAGGAAGAGAAAGTTTATTTTTCCTCCCAGGATTTATAGGCTTCTGACCACGGCCAGGGATTGGATGGTCAGGATAACACCTTCCCACTGCACTGGCCATGAGAGATGCCCATCACAAGACGTGTAACAGAAGGAATGTAAACATATCTCTATGTTTATAGTTACTGTCCTTAGAAAACTATGTCAGCAAGCTCAGAAGCTGAGTTTTCAGGGTGACAAGGAAGAGCACAATGAGTACAGGTATTGCTCTGTGTTTCACACTGTTGAGAGTACCTCAGCTCAGAGTTGATCCGCAGTTGCACTGCCTCTGTCTTTAGCTTTGCAACTGTTTAATATCCCACAGACAGAAAGGGAATGACTAATTCAAGACCGTTCTTTTATTAATGACCTCAGTATTTAATCATCAGATGTTTACTTCATCCACCTTTCAGCTATTTAAAGATATTCCTCTTGCTTATCTTTGAAGTTTCTTGTTTACTCCTTATTGTGTGTGACAAGTTTAGACATACTATACTAATGTAGTTTTTTTGCTTTTTTTCAAGTCTATGTCATGAGAACAGACCTGAAAGCTTGTTTTCACTGTATTTTTATATTCTCATAGCTGAAAAATAACCAGCCAGATTCTTTCAGAAGCTCTGGAGCTTGTAGTACTGTCTGCAGAAGGAAGATGAGCATGGTTATGTCCCAGAGCATTCAAAGTCTGCAAATGGACTACACCATGACAGTCTGTAAAGCGGTGCTGCAGGAGGCAGCCTGACAATCCCTCCACTGGGCTCTCCTGATGTGAGGTGCCTTGTTAGAAACTTGAAACACAGCTATGATATCACCAAAAAGCACTGCACATATACCAAGGCATCCTAATAAACCTTACATTTAAAGTGTCCCTGGGGGCATGAGAACCTTCAGCTAATGGTTTAACTGCATTTATTTGGTGAGGAGTAATGAATTACTACTGCCATGAAGCATGAATATTTTATGGGTGGTGATATTCGTTAAAAACAAGTGTTTGGAAGATTGTGGGTAGCAAGGAGAGAGTTAATGGCAGGCTCTACAGTGTTTAAACACAAATCAGGTATTTCTTGACGTAAATGATAGAACAACACTAACTTTCCCCAGTGGAATGAATTTTACTGACAGTATGACTCTACTGGGTTATTCATTATGCTCTAGGATGAAAATATATCTGTTTTGTTTTTTAAAATCTGGTTATCTGAAAACCAGGTATTTTGCTCGTTGTAACAAATTACCCGTTATGCACATCACAGGCAGATTTTAATAGTGCTGACATCTGGAGTACATTAATTAGACATATATCAGCAGTATCCTATATCAGCAGAACCACAACATTTATTTAATTCAATCTTGCATGCCAGTGGAATATACTTCAACACAGAAATATTTTTAAATTTTAGAAGAAGGCATTCAAGCATTAACCTTCAGAGTATCAGTCATTTTCTGTGATTAATGACCAACGTGTAATAAACAGCTCAAAGTAAAGACAAAATTAATGTTGCAGCCAAACATCAGCAGATCAAATTTGTCTGAACAGCTGTGTTTCTAAATCAACTGTGACCTAAAATGTCACATAATCCATGTGATATTGTGAAGTAGATATTTTGCTCAAAAAAGGATCAAGTGATAAGTATGCTCTATTGTTAACTGGAACTGGCCTTATGAGGATTTCTTTCTTATTTTGACATGTAGCTGGTCTGCTGGTGAACCTATGCTGGAGTATTTTCTCTGTAGATGACAGTTCAGACTCTGGGCATTCCTCAAAGACAAAAAGAAACTCAAGATGCAAAGTCTTCATTGCTTATATGACAGTTTAAATAGGATAAGCATGTTGATACAGAATATTGCCATGGGGCTTTTTCCTAAGTAAACAGGGAGCAGGAAAACAGATTTCACATGATTTCACAGTTAGTTACCCCAAGAATCAGACTAGGGAGAAAGTAGCTGATGCAACTGAAGAACATGGCATGATTTCTAAAACCCTACATTTGCCACTATTTCACTTTCCTTCTCTAAACTTCAGATGACATATTTGAATTCATTTTTGTTGGAAACAAAAATTTTTTAGGCACAAAAGGAAATACTTTGGGTGATGTGACTGATACTAAGATTTTGGAAAACCATCTTCAAAATCTAAGAAATGTAAGTTTTCTCCCAGAGCTCCTAATTTATACCAATTTATACCAAATGCTACCATCGAGGAATAAACACAATAAAACACAGCAGACTCATATGATGGGAACCTTACTAAGCTGGGCTACTGCCTAGAAATAAGTTCTAGCAGCACCTTGTTGCAAGCTAGTGCCCAAGACACACAGGTCTTCTGTGAGTTACTGACAGCAAAGATAATGAGGAAAAGTGTCAACAAGTCTGACATTCAGAATAGGCCATCTTTTTCTCCCCAGTTCTTGGAGGCATTTGGGTCACAGTTTTGGCACAGAGATAGCAAGTGTTTTCCTCATATAAAAAAGTCCATACCAGTAACATCATTTCATGGATTGCAAATTAAATAAGGAATGTCGTCAACAAAGCTTATGCTGTAGAATGACACAGTGTGTGAAAGATATTGCTGTGACTGTGTTACCTGAAACAGGAATCTCTATGCCAGTGAAGTGCTTCCTCACGGGTAGTTAAACTCTGTATGCTACTGTTGCACAAAGTTAATTTGAACAGCTTGAACTACCGATCAATAACTTTTCCATTAACTTTGCAGTAATGAAAGGTACTGGAGTGAAACTATTGATACATTTGATAGCTAATTCCAAAATAATAGTTTTGGAAAGGATTTTTGCTGACATTATTTATCACCTATGAGGAAGGTTTAAGCTGTCTATATTTTAAGTTGCCTTTAGAAGAAGCCCCTTAGCCTTTAGTGCACTGAGTCTTCATTGTGATTTTTATTTGTGTTCTGGGTGTTCTCTGTAACTTCTATGATTTTTCTTTACTGATAAAGGCGCAGATCTTTATTATTTCACCAGAGTGAAAACATCTATTATCAACAAGTAATCAGAGCAAAATCATAAGTATGCCAATTCCTGAGATTCCTGAGAAAGGATTAGATGAATGTCTCTTAGATGAGATCTAAGATATGATCCTAAATTCCTTGACTTAATCTTCCACTGGCTTCAGAGAAATTTTGAGGAATATAAGAAAAATGGATGAACAGCCCTAAAAAGAGAGATTACCTCCATGTTGTCAGGCTTCCTTGTAGGCTACTCGTGAATGACTTTTCTTTCTGGGTAATTTTGTTCCACTGAACAGAACAAGAAGTCTCATTTATTGAAGACATACATGTTCTTCATCC
This sequence comes from Parus major, assembly GCF_001522545.3. NCBI lineage: Eukaryota > Metazoa > Chordata > Aves > Passeriformes > Paridae > Parus > Parus major. Next base: position 33,081,847 of record NC_031770.1, read on the forward strand.
CATATAGAAGCAGCCAGTAAAACACAAACCAACAAATCTTGACTCCTTCCCATGCTCACATAGAGATGACAAGCAAGATTCATCTTTGGTTTCTCTTCCAGAGGACAAAGGATAAACTCTCCATGGATCCACAAAAGCAATATTGACACATTCTTCTGTTTACCACAACTTGCACCGTGTGATCGCCTTCATCTGTTTTCTTTTTCTCATGAGTATATAAGATGAGAGCATCACCCTAAGCAAGATTCAGCCCATCTTTAAAAAATCTCTGGTGAAAAGACACTACCATTGGTGACTATCCCTACAGCTTTTCACTAATTCAAGAACTGGGACAGTCCCTTTAATTCCTACCCAAAGATCACAGCAGAACTGTTAGCTAATTCCTGAAGGTTAAAAATTCAAGACTATCCTAGACTTGGTAAAATCAAGTAATATTTCAGAATTAAGGAGACGAATGAATTCAACTGCAGAGATGCACCTCTCATTTTAAAACTGCACCAACTGTAAAGGTCTTTTTACCAAAATCAATTTCTGTAATGTGAAAGAAAAAGAATAGTTGTTGAATTAATAACCTTTTTTCCCTGGATTTTATCTGAATTTGAATTTTCACTTAATATATGTTATTATAAATGCCCAGTCCCACACCTCAGGACAAAAATACATATTACATAAAGGATAAAAGTAATGGGGCAGAATGGAACACCACTTAATTCATCTAAGATCAAGATCAGTTTTACTGCACAGTAGAATTCAAAATAAACCTGATGTGCTGAGTCTCCCATGAATTTTCTGCTTCAGTACAGAACAGCTTTACCAAGAACAAAAATTATTTCTATACTTTAGTAATCTTCTCAACATTCCTGGCTCTTTCCAGTGAGCTGAGAAGTTAGGGTAAATTGAGTGCTTATGCTATTAATCAAAGAAACGCAACACCTTCTCCATAGATAGACCTCAATCCGTGTTTTTAATATGTATTTGACCTCTGCCTTATTTTGAAAATTCAGAATTTGAAATTACTTCTGATAATCAAATTTCCCAGCAGTTTCAAATCCCCAAACCAAGCACTTTCTCAGTATACAAATACCAGACTCATTTGGTAAACAACAGCAGAAAATAGGTAAAGAGAAATATAGCCAGGAGCAAAAGAGATTATGTAAGGTAATCTCTGCATGTGTCTTCCTCAAGAAGGCATAAAAATCTTGTAAAAGAAAGTGAATGCACTGGAAATTGTTGAAAAAGAAGTTTCTTCCCACAAGTGAGAAAACAAATATCTGAAATGTGTTGCTAGTCACAGTGCATTGCAGAAATTCATGAGCAAGATACCCATTTCTCTAAGCTGCAGTGGGTTTCTCAGCCAGCAAATAGTTTATTCATAAAGAATGGCAGGAGAAGGGACAGGGCAGGGGGAAATGGCAGTAGTTAGGAATATGGGGCAGTTATTCATGGCTTAAAAAAAAGGCAATAGATACACAACACAACACACAAAAGAGCCTTCTGGGCTCTGACTCATTGCCTTTTTTCAAATTTCAGGAAAAGACATCTAAAATAACATCTGAAAGCACCTTATTGAGATACTGGAGGAAGCCTACCCCTCTCTACCTGCCAACTAAATTCCTTATTATCTGTTCTGTACAGACCACTTTTTTTAGTCATTTAAGAGTAGTTTTCCTAAGGTATATTGAACCTTCTTTTAAATATGAGGTCCTTGATAGCAAAAAACTGCTTCAAAGAGGCACTGAAGTGTACAGCCTGGCCTGATCTTCACCTGCTTCAAGCATGAAACAGATAAGAACATACAGATGGTAGTCAGACACACATCTTGATGTTTTTTGTCTCCCCATCCCTGCCTTGAACACCAGTTCATAAACATCAAGTGTCTGTATCTAATATAACTATATTATGTACGAAGAAAAAGTCTCAGAAAAAGCATCCACACAACTCTAATTCTATATGTCATACCTGAGACTTGTACACACTGGCATGTGTACACACACACACATGCACACACAGAGAAATTAGCTATGTAATTACTAGTTGGTTCCCATCTATAACTTGCTGTTTGTCTGTGCATTTGTTCTAACGATACACTGAAACTTTAGACCAATGTGCCATCTAGTGACAATGCAGATGATCCTGAAAGCCAAACTCCGATTCTATCGCTTTATCTGAAATAGAAATCACTGCCTTCTGCCACAGGAGCCCAATTCTCCTTGGAAGAGATTTGTGTTTTCTGGATTTTACTTGGTGCTTCAGGAGAATCTGTGGACTCTGTAGTCATAAATTTCCATACAAACTTGTTTGTTTTGAAACAATGCTTAGCCTGCAAAAGACAACTCTGTAACTCATATTTCCAGAATTTCAAGTTCTGTTAAATACCTGTTACATACAATATCTGTTAAATACATTCTTAGAAAATGTTGCTTTATAGTCATCCATGAATCTCACAGGTATTCATGATGGTATGCCAGATGTGCAGCCATGAAAGTTGTGTGCTTGCAGCCCAGAAAGCCAACCATATCCTGGGTTGCATCCAAAGTAGTGTGGCCAGCAGGTTGAGGAAGAGGACTCTGCCACTTTGCTCTGGTGAGACCCCACCTGGAGTGCTACACACACCTCTGGGGTTTTCAGCACAGGAAGGACATGGAACTGCTGGAGCAAGTCCAGAGGAGGACCAACAAAATAATTAGAGAGATGGAGCACCTCTTATCTGAGGAAAGGCCGAAAGAGTGGGTGTTTTTCAGCCTGGAGAAAAGAAGGCTCCAGGGAGAACTTATAGCAGCACCTAAAAGGGTCATAAAAGAGAATGGGAGAGAGAGCTATGCATTGACATGTAGTGACAGGACAAGGGGAGAATGGTCTTAAGATGAAGGAGGGTAAATTCAGATGAGGTATTAGGAAGAAATATTCTTCACTATGAGAGAGGTGAGGCACTGGAACAGGTTGCCCAAAGAAGTTGTGGGTGTCCCATCCCTGGAAATGTCCAAGGCCAGGTTGGATGGAGCTTTGAGCAACCTAGTTTAGTCGATGCTGACCCTGGTGTGCCATGGCAGGGAGTATTGGAATGAGATGATCTTTAAAGTCCCTTCCAACCTTAGCCATTCTATGATTCTGTGATTTTATTATTTTATACTAGAGTTCTTTCCTTTTCTTCTCCTTTTCCTGTCTGCAGTCAGAACAGTTGATTAGTTTATAATGGTGTTCATTTATATTTGAAAATGTCCAATTGCCAGGAAATCAGTGCAGGGAAAGCAGATGATGAAAGAGAAATTAACATTTTATTATGAAAAATGTACTTAATTTAAATATTAGCAAGAGGTGATCATTCAGCAGAGCAATACCTTCATCTGCACTGCAACCATATCTGAAGGACAGTGAAAAGATACCAGAAAGCTGACAGAAGTCCATAAGTTTAATTTTGTTGTGGCTTTTTTTGTGTTCATTTTTGTTTGTTTGTTTGTTTGTTTTTTCTTGTATGGGACTTTGTTCTAATATAATATTTATCAATGTAGTTATATATGGGTTCTGTATATGTCAAACTTAAATACATTTCTATATATATATATGTGTGTAATGTGTGTGTGTGTAAAAATAGACGCCTGTCAAATTAATGTCTAAATAAAGACGAATGAATTCTCGAGTAGAGGTTTTCAATGGTGAATGCAAGAGAGAGAGGCAGAACAGAGCAGTACCAGGTACGTACAAGAGCAGTACAATACAGCTTGTGTGGCTCAGAACTGGGATGATACCATACTGAACAACCTACCAACAGGGGAATTGAATAGAAATCACTTCAGCATGGATGAAGGTCAAGAAAAGAAATCAACTCTTCTCAGTCATAAGAAATCACTATTCAAATTTTTTTTTTAATTGAAATTGCTCACTTAGCTGCTACTGAAGTAGAACAAGATCAGAAGAGCTGATCCAAGCTCAAAAAAAGAAACAATTAACAAGAGAAACAATTACCAGTCTGCTCTGGTAATAGCAGTGGCCACTATCACAGCAGTGCAGTTGTCATTCTAGATGCTGTTTTGCCTAAAGAATAAATCAATTCATCTCAGTTAATGTCAAAGTTAGATCTAGAGTGAAGATAAAGAAGTGACCAGTTTAATTGTTTCTACTGCCATAAAGATTTGAAGTGACCAGTGACTTAACTACCTCTAATTTTGGCATCCAAAGACTCGACTTTACAGAATATACTTAGATGTGTCATTTTTGAAAATTTCACCATAAATCTACATAGCATGTTGGTTTTGGGTGTTTGGTTTTTTTTTTGTTTTTTTTTGTTACAGAGGGCAATGTACCGATCAGTTCCATTTAACATGCCAGTTTTCACCACAACCCAAATTTTGAATACATCTTCTTAAACACATTATCCTTTTAGTCATATGTCTAGTAAAACCAGCAAGAGAATTTGCAAATCCAGAAGTAATTCTAAAACAAAAATAAACTGTATCTTTTAAAAATTAACCTGATGAATTGATGCATATCTAAGAAAAACTTAATGGACCAGACTAGCTGGGTTTGTCTGCTGTCTTTTGCTATAATTTCTCAGTTGATACCATCAAACTTGAAAAAACCCAAGGAGCAGAGCACTGTTTGGGGTGACAAGTGATACCAGTTACAAGATTGCAGTCAAAAAAGCAGTGGATCAAAAGCAAAACTGCTCTCTCACAAGCTTTCATGAGTATAACATCCATAAAAGAAGAAATATTGTTTCATCTTCTGAGCTGGTGTTTCTATGGGGGATGTTTAGCAGTGAAGATACAGAAAGATATTTATATATCCTCTACAGAGGCCCAGTTTTCCCTTACAAGGATGACTTGGAGCACTAAAAGGGCAGTGTATTGACTCAGCCTCTAACCTGAATATTTCAGACTGCGTACTTGTCACAGAATACAGAGCTTTACAGACAGGCCCACAGAAATTGACTTATTCCAGAGCCATGAGCAGAAAAATAGGCAGAAATGGTCATGACAGCATGGTCTTTAACAAATATGTGGTATACCATGATTTCTTGTAGGGCTGTGAAAGTCCAGGTCAGCATGAAATCCTCTCTCCCTACTCTGGGACAGTCTAGAGCAGTGAGCCAGAGCTTGTGGTCTCAGTCAGGTCTTCTGGTCGGACTCAGAGACAATGACGGACCAACCCCCTCCTCTCACCTGTTTCACCTCCTCTCAAGGTGTAATAGGATGGGACTGAGCAAGTTATTAAAACTGACAGGATCAGCCTGGGAATACCTCATCATAGTTGGTATCTCTCCTGGAAAGAAATTAGACCTGTGAAAATGGACAGCTGCCGGGGTATTTCAGACATCACTGCAGCAAAGAGCAGATATAACAGTGAAAGAGCTGCACAACCTGCCATGCATCTTTATGCAGATAGACAGTAGAAAAGGTCAGATTTGCATCTATTATTTCTGTTTCCATTTGGAAAGCACCTTTTTCAATAGCATAGGTTCAGGCAGGAATATTATGTTAATATAATTGTAACATTTACATTCCCAGTAAAGCTGTAGCTTGATTTGCAGTTTTTCAGTTTACAATGCTCCAGAAGCTGAAGTAATGCCAAGAAGTGTCCCAAGACACCAAGGGCTGGATCAGTCTGCAGGATCAGTTAGATCCCACTCAGGTTCTCTCCCATGATTTCTCTTACCCAAATCTATGAAACTACCAGTGCTGTAAAGAATGATGAGCAGACACCCCACTGAGTTCACCTGGAGTCAAATTAAAGTTAGGAGTTACTTGCATGTCTGATGGACTTGGGGTAGCTCCCTAATAGCAGTGAAAGAAAATAATAATAGCTAGAGACTGAGCCAGGGCAAGTGAATCAGTAAGGATAAGGAAACATCATACATGGAGGACCCGAGATCCACTAAATCACCCAGGATTTGAGAATCCCTGAAGGAGACAACACTGGAGTTTTAGTGCATGTTGCTACATGAACAGCAGCTTCAACAGCTTTTAAATACAAGACCCATTTTTAAGAATTTTGACATCTATTTGAGTCAAGCAAGGCAATTTTGCAGTTTTAAAAAGCCCAGAACTATTCAGATGCCAGTTACCAAACCAGGCTGAGTCACTTACTGTATCAGGTTTGGTATTTATTTATAATTTCTTAGGGATGTATATAGGACAAAGCACAGTTCAGCCATCTGCCACACAGCTGGATGGCTTGTGTCACATGCTGGCTGATTTGAAGGCTAACAGGTGTAGCTTTCATGAAAAAAAGAAGGAAAAAAAAGGAGAGATGGGGAGAAGAGAAGAAACATTAGTGTGGGGATACAAAATCTCTACATTCTTTCCTAGTTTATGTTTACTTTTCTATTTTCCTCAACAATGTGAGATTTCAGTAACTCCCACGTGCTCACTCAGCAGCAGAGCTAGTGTTAGACTGGTGTGCTGGCTTTTTTTGAGCTCTTTGGTGAGAAACAAGAGTCTGTACTGGAGAGACGCACATGGTGGATGGGACAGAGACCTGACAGCAACAACCACAGTCAGTTGGCTCCCTCATTTCAGTAGCAATGAGTGTTTAAGTTCTGGACATGTTTGTATTGCAATATAAGTAAGGGTAGAAATCCTTCCACTAATGTACATGTATGAATGGATCTTGTCTATCCGTGTATTATTTCCCAGACAACAGCATTTAGGTTGCCATCTGGTGATGTGTAGAGGGTGAGAAGAGTTACTTGTTTGGAATTGAGACAGAGAACTTGCTAGAAGAAATAGCTGCTGAACACTGGTACTAGATGGCACAGAAAGAGAAAACCTCAGCATCTGCACTTCTTTTCTAAGGCTTCCCCTCTTTCTAGGCTGGGAAAGATGAAGAAGCAAGAGAAGCAAAGTATCTGTGCCAGGAATCCCAACAACTATTGTCTCAGAGTCCATCTATGGTAAATAACCAGGATAACCTTACAGATGTTTAGAAAATCCTCAGTATGGATGTGGGCTGACACAGGTAACATTTTGACTTGATAGAGCATAGTGCAGGCACTCATTCTAGAATAAATGAGTTGATTTTTAGCAGTTCTCATTACCTGTATGCCTGGTAATAGAGTAGGTGTTAGTGAAGGGTAAACAGCTAAATGCAGCAGTGTGAACCTTTGATTTAAGTACTGGAAGGTAAATCAATATAATACAAATCTTCCTAATCACTTTGCACTTCAGCTTTGAGCCACAGCATAATCTCCAGAGATGCATGGGAGTTAAAGGGAAAACAAAAAAATTAAGAAATTGAAAAATTCCAAGTTCTTTGCATCTGAAACATCTAAAATGATGATTTCATATCATATCTGAAATAATGATTTTAGACACGATTTCACATGTTTTCTCTCAACCACATATGCCATATTTCAAATGTCTATGGAATAAAAATCTAAATCTTTAAATCACTAAAGTGTGCTCAGCAGAAATGTGGTGAATGCATTTATTCTCCAGATGTCAGTCGTGTGTGAAATAAGTTTCATATGTTCAATTTCTTTTCACAGCTAGCAGAAGTCTTAGTTCCTTCCTTAGTATCAAAAATACATATGTATGTATGGTTTGAAATCCTATCTCACATTCCAAATTATCATCAAAGCTCATTGGCAAAGGTGCAGGGAATTGCTTACAAGAAGTTTCTTGCAAAATATTAACTAGTTGTTCCAAGTGTTTCACTATGAATTCCTCGTATTACTAAAAAAAGTTCATTAAGATAAAGCAAATAGCTCTATATGCAAATAGCATAAAAAAGAAACAGGAAGAAAGATAAGAGAGGTTCCCCATTCCTTAAGATATCAATCCTTATTTGCACGATCTGAAGAAACTGGTAGAAATTTGGTGTGTACAGGAAATAGGATTAACTACAAAACTAAGTAATTTTTGTTGATTCATCTTGCATGCCCAAAATTTTCAGCCAGACACCAGTTATTTTTTAAGTCAGCCATTTACACAGCCTCCCTCAGCATTAATTACCTGTATTTGGTTGTGCAGTTGAGACAGGAGAGCTGAAATTTAGCAGGAGCTATTGCATATTGCACTGCAAATCAGGAGGTGGTTTTAATGTCACTTGAGAAAAGCCATGCTGTAGTTTGAACTTTAATTTAATATCATTAACTGTACACCATGACTAATGCTGAAATACTAAGGGCTGTTTCTTATGGCCTCAAGCTTTACTCCCTAATGACCAACAGGTACTTTAGACTCTGTGCCTATCCTCAATGTGCATGGGAAGTGTAAATGTTAACAAAGGCAGATTTAATCCTTTAGTTGTGTGATGAAATGAAATTCTAAAGAATTATAATGAAAAAAGCCCACAGCTTTTTACAAACCACTTTAATCACATTCTTTCCCCCAAGTTCAGGAAAATGTTATGAGATAGATGAGACAACGAGAAAAGTACCCTGTAGGGGATGACAGCACAGCACTCAAAACCAGATATTGAACTTCCTTGTGTCACACTGTTCTGAAGTGCAAATGTGAATAGTAGAAATCAAAGGCCACTACTATCAGGATTATAACAATAAGTGTCAAATAGGAGAAAGATGTAACTGTCTTGGTTTAATTCCTCTGAGGGCAAGGGTCTCCCTTCAAGGTGAAGAAAAGCTAGACTAGGAGACTGATCCAGTACTCTCTTCTTCTCATATAAAATGGTATTTCTCATTCTCAGACCATTAGATCAGATAGTTCTGCTGACTAGCCACCACATATCTAGGACCATTCTAGATGAGTTGAAAAGTGAAAGGAAAAACAGGACTTACACTTCAAAAGAAAATGGTGGAGGTAAGGCCAAAAAACCAATAGCAAATGCTGGTGACTCTTTCAGTGTAAAGGTAGGAGATGTTGCTGCTTTACATGTTTTCCATTCTCATTTCATGGACAGTAAGTATCCTGCCTGCAGCAGGCTTCTGTCAAGATTTTCCAGCTCAACCCCCGCCCCCCCCCCACCTCCCCCCACTTCTCTGAAGTGCACAAAAGCACAGAAACCTGCAGCACTAGGAGTTTTGTTATGTGACCTGGCTGGTGCTGGCCAGCCTTCCTCCTGCCCATGGCAAAACCTGACCTTTGCTACAGCTATTCTTCCCTGAGTGAGCCAGACTTGCTTTAGCTCTCACTAGCTGGTTGTTCACTGGAGCTGGATATCCACAGCTGCACTGAAACCAAGAAGAGTTGTTGCTCAGCCCATATAAGCATCTGGTGGTAGCAATAACAATAAGATCATTTAAGCAGTTGATGCACAATCTCTTGCTGTGTTTTACTGATGAGATTACACAGCACAAATCACTTATTTATAGTGGTTTATTAAAGCTATCTCAAGCCGATTTAAATTAATTCTGCTTGGTCATTCCTTGTCTAATGGCTATTGTTCATCATTGCTCAGATAACTCAAACTCCTGGAAGCAGTAAAATATGATAATTTATAATTTTTGAAAGCTCAGTTATAGGTCACTGATTTGCCTTTTGATGTAAATAATTATGCATGTTACTGAGAGCATGAAAAATCTGCAAAGCTCAATAAGTACCAAATGCCATTTTGCAGCAAAGGGTGAGCTTCCCAACACAAGCATTTAACTGCACTGCTCAGCACAGCTGACATGTATTAATTCTTATTGATGGTCCCCTGGAAAACACAGAGAATTAGGGAATAAGTACAGGCACAAAAATATCAAGCAGAAATACTGCTTTTGTTTCTTGTGTGTTGTCCATGGGATGATGTTTCTCTGACTGTACAAATGTAATGGATGCTGTCAGAAGGGAAATGGCTTGAACAGTAGAAGTACTTATCCTGAGGAACTTTGCTGTGGGATTTCTTAAAAGTGGCTGACTGGAGAAGTTGCCAACAACCAGAAAGGCAGGGAGAAAAAAATATATTAAATTGCAAGAAAACACAGAGCCTGAGCTTCTGGAAAATGTATCACATAAGAGACAACCCTGAAATAGATGAAATGTGTCAAATAAGTGAGGCTCATGGTGGTCAAATCCATAACAAGATTTGCTCACACACCAGATGACAAAAGGAAAAACCCTGAATACTTATAACTGATCTCAGACTCACAACAAAACAGTAAAAAATCAGACTTTTTTGTCATGTCAAGTGATAGAAGATACAGAAGGGTATGTCTAATGAATATTAGAATATTAGTCTAATACACTCAAATGGCGTTTCCTGACCTTCTTCAGGAGAAAGCAGAATGTCTCAGAAGCTGCCTGTCTCACTGGGACAGACACTCTGTGGCTTCTGTTGTGTTTCTGTGTGAATGGAATCAAGACCAGTGGGTTGTTCAACCTCTTGAGATGTCTCTGTCATTTGTTTATTTATTGTAGGAGCGAAAAAATAACTAATATATTCAATTTTACTTTAAATGTAGAGGCCAACCTGGCAAGTGCACTCTACTCTGAGCTGTCATCATTTGACTGAAATTTGAGAGGCAGTGATTGCACAGGATACAGCAATTCTTTGCTTGTTAAACAATTCCAAAATGCTTATTCTTGACCTGAGGAGCTACTTTTCTGACTCCCCAGAAAAACTCAGGGATCACCATTGAACAATCATGGCTACATCAGTGCTTCTGGAGTACTGCAAAATTAGCAGCAAATCTAAGACCCCAGGTACCAGTCGCTGAACATGCCTATTGATACAATCTCTGTTAGTCCATTAAATCTTCAGAATAAAAAAAAATTGGACATTTTTAAGCATATGCACATAAACCAAGATAATTTGCATGGAGAAATAGAACATCTCAAGCATAGGCAGACCATATTAATTCAAATAAAAGTGATAACACATCATTGCAGCCAGTGTTGTAAAGAAACAGGGATTAACCTGAAAAAAGGAATTTTCAGGAGATATGGAAATTCTGAGATATGCACAGTACTGAGGGTTATGTGTGCGACAGCTCCATGGTTAACAGAAAGAAGAGACTATCCCAGAATTCCAATTTAGTCTCCTGCTGCAACCAGCTGCTGGGGAGGCTGCAAAGACCAGCTAATGCAGCTTGCTGGGATAAGTATCCACATCTCAGTAGCTCCAAAGATGCCAGCAAGGTGCACTGGGGAAAGAGAAGTGAGCAAAACTTACCTGTCTGGAAAGACACAGGTCTCTGGCTCTGTCACAGTGACTCAAAAGTTGGGGATAACTTTGATATTAAATATGGGCACTGTGCATTATTAGTTATTAGTTATTATTAGCACCAGGCTGTGTGTTGTCACTTACTGAGATTTTGGTGATGGCAGAGCCTTGTCTCAGCACTTTGTAGGGAGAAAAAAAGATTTTTCTGAGTCCCTTTTCCCATCTGTAAGACCAGGATGAAATATTTCCTCATAGAAATTTCATAACAGAATGAATGCTTGTGAAGTGCTTGAAAGATTTCAGAAGAAAAGCACCACTGGAAGGCAAAATATTGTTACTGTTTCTTTGGCTTCAATACTGCAGTGAAAGCCTGAAAGCAATATTGATGTTTGTAAAATTATCTGTGCTAGTCCTCAACACTGCCATCTGGGAGGCTCAGGAAACTGCTAAGACCAGTTCATGCAGTGATTCTCCAAAACTCATTTAGCGTCAAGCTTTTCACTGTGTCTCCCCGGAGAAAATTCTTAATTAGGAATTCCATTCAGATATGCTTTTAATCATACCTATTATTCCATGGATTTTTTTTTCCTACTATCCTATGCCTGCCATTTTTTCACTCATTGCATTTTAAACAGTAAGACAAATTACAGTGTGTTTCCTCATCTGGAGAAATTTAAATATCTATTAAAAGAAATCATTTATGTCAGTCAGGATTAATTTTTCCCTACTAATTTTAAAATCATTGCTTTTGCACTGTCAGGCTAAAGCTTATAACCAATTCATTTAAAAATACTTGTGCTGGGGACAGCTTTTCTGAATTTTACATAACTGAATACAAGTGAAAACCAAAATGAAACAAGTACAAAACTTTGGCTGCATGAACCTTTCCATTGACTTCATGGAGACCAGCTCTGCTTAACTTGTAATTCACTGCTGGAGCATTAAGGGACAAGTGCATAATTTAATTGACAGTTTTCTTCCAGTGACATAAAATCCAAAGCAAGTAATTTCACCATTAAAAGGGAAATTATGGATTTCTTTATTCATGTCACTTTTAACTTTGAAAATGCTTTTTACTCTCCTACAAGGAAAGGCTAAGAGAATTGGGATTGTTCACCCTGGAGAAGAGTAACCTAATTGCAGCCTTTCAGTACCTAAAGTGAGCCTGCAAGAAAGATGGAGAAAGACTTTTTACAAGTGATAGGACAAGGGGAAGTAGCTTCAACCTGAAGAGAGCAGTTTTAGATTAAACAGGAAAAACATCTTTACTGCGAGGGTGGTGATGTACTGTAACAAGCTGCAGAGAGAAATTGTGAATGCCCCACCCCTGGAAGTGCTCATAGTCAGGTTGGATGGGGCTTTGAGCAAACTGGTCTGGTAGCAGATTCCTTGCCCATTGAAACCAGAAGATCTTTACGGTCCCTCCCGACCCAAGCCATTCTGTTATTCTATGATTCTGTGATAAAATACTTAAATTGGCCAAAGTTAGGAATATAGATTCTCAGACAGCTTGGAAGCCTGAAAACACATTTTCAAAACTACAAGCAACAAACGTTGCTTGCACCAAAGAGCAAACCCTGCTCATGCAGTTAGAAACATGGCTCCAAAGGTCTGTACGCCTGGGGCTCACATTACGGCTGAGATAAGCCACTAAGCTGTGTTTTCAATTTTGTATTTGAACTTCTGCTGCCCCTAGAGTAATAACTTCAGTGAAGCCTCAGATGTGACTTTCAATATAACCCAGCATTTTTAAACCTGCAAAGGTGTTGAAGAGGATCTAAATTTGAGGAGCTCGTACGCTTAGAAAATCAGCTCAAGAAATTACTAAAGCAACACTTTTACCTTTTGTGACGGGAAGAAAGCAACTTATTAGGTGTTCAGAACACTGCATTAAGTTGAATTTTAAAAAGTTGATTTTTCTAAACAACCATCTGCTCAGCTGCCCATTATACTGACAGCAGCAATCACATGAGGAGCCTGGTTTCCACGTATGAAAACAAAGAATGAACATGATTGTGCAGCAAATTTTTTTGTTAGCATTTGAGTTCCCAAGTGTGCAGGTAATGATACTACAATATTATATACCTGCATCTTTGGTCAGTTACTGAAATTTTTTCTGTGAAGTCCAAAAATTATTTCAGGAAAACATAAACTGCACTGGGGAATATGAATTTGTTCGGAGGGTTTTATCCCATTGTATGGAAAGCACTGTCTATTGGTTCAGTCAGTTTATTTGAAAACTCCAGCTATTCTGCAGAGTGGAAAATTACGTGATTATGATGCATGCAGTAACTCCCACGTACTTCCAGCTGCCATCTCCTGCCAAGGAGCAGAGGGGCTGTAGTCCCTTTTCCACCTGAGGCACACCTTGGAACAGGAAAAATGTTTTCCTGGACAGCTTCTTATTGGCTCTGGAAGTACCATTCTTGCAGGCAAATTCTTATGTGCCTCCTGCATTTTACAGTTCTCCTTTGTGCTAAAGCTTCCTTGAACCAGCTGCATGGTTCTGTCACACCTACTGCCACGGCTGGGGACACTGTGCTCCCTCCCCACTCCCCCTCACTTTTGCTCATCTCTGTCATTTGATTTCTTTCAAAAGCTCTTTCTATACTTTTGCTTAACTTTCTGCACTTCACTGAGTATCCTAATCCAGTAATGTCTGCTGAGAATATGGTATCCTGCCTGATCATTTATGAATCAGTTTCTATACTGGGAAATACCATTTATGACATTTTCTTCAATAATTTTATTAAGGTATTTTCTAAATAATTTTAAAACCTCCTGAATTATCTGCAGTCATTTCCCTCGTCTCTCAACAAAATCAGTCATGGATAACCCAAACCACAACTTCCACATCTGGTTTCTTTCCTCTATGAATTCTTCTCAACTTATAAATCACAGAAGTGATGCTGAAAATGAAATGTGAAGTCACCTGGTAAGTTTAAGTTTTTATATAATTTTTGTTCTTTGTGCTTGGTTTCATACAAGTCCATGTCTCCATACAGAATCTCATGTTGCCCATTTTTGTTTAAAACATTAATTAATTAATTTTAATAATACCATTTTCTCTCAAGATCACAGTTTGGTTCAAAGATAATTAATTCTGCTTCTAAGCTGTTTTTTATTAAAAAAAAAATAAAAAATATATAAACCTTTAGATACAATTTAATAATTTTATCTATTCCATAGTAGCAGAGAGCCCCATGAACTCATGTATTCATCTTTAGAAATAGATCTAAAAATGCTAGTCCTAAGGAACTGATAGACAAGAGCAGTAAACTTTGCAAGGACATGGTAATTGGTAAGTGGAAATGTAGGGTCTACCCTTGAAATGAAAAAATCTCTATATTCCCTCATTCCACCCCTAAGGCCTTAGTGTCTGAATATTTTTGGCAAGTATTACTTGAAAATGTTTCCCTATACTGCCCTAACAGTATTCAATAACTACAAACACCTGTTTTAATACAGCCTCCCCATAGAGTACATTTTCTAACACCCTCTCATTTTAAGAGCTCTTCCCAGACATGAGGCAAGAATTGTCTCAAAAAATAGTAACTGCTCGTGAAGCTGTCAGCAAGATAAGATGAGCACTGGTTTTAATTTTCACTGTTAACTGTGCTCTCATTGGAACACATAAAGATCTTTGACAGCAAACTTACAGTTCTCTTATCCTGCTTTAAAGTGTTTTCAGGGAAGCATTATCCCACTTGTTTGCTAAATGCATTTTTCCTCCCCCAATATGTGACTAGTGAGAAAAGAATCTGAAAAGGAAATGCCTTGTTCCCCAACCAGTGCTCTGTTGGCTGTCACTAGCAGGGACACCACTGGCTAAAGCTAAGGCTTACAAAGATGAAAACATAAATTGTTTTTACAAGATTACTGAGCTAGTGCAGCTGGAAATGCTCTTCAGCATTAGGCAGCCGTCCTTCGACAATATTGCCAAGAGAGACATTGTCAGATGTATTTAATATTTGGAAATCATGG
Organism: Parus major; assembly: GCF_001522545.3. Classification (NCBI taxonomy): domain Eukaryota; kingdom Metazoa; phylum Chordata; class Aves; order Passeriformes; family Paridae; genus Parus; species Parus major. The sequence goes on from NC_031770.1 coordinate 33,096,874, forward strand.
CTGAACTACCAGGATTGTAACCCTGTCAGCATTTACAGATTCAGCTCTATTTGAAGTCAGAGGTGTTATTCTTACACTTTAAATATTCACCAAGATGAAGCTAAGCAACCTGTATGGTGAGCAGCCATGTTTCTTCTTTGTAATTCTCTTCAGATACAAAAGACTTGGTGGTATAAAATCTCCTTGGAAGGCAGTGAGTAGCCTCCTTTTACTGTATGCACCATGTCATCGACACTTCACGCATTCCTACTGCATGAAGGAACACAGTTGCTTTTCATGTCTGCAAGCCAGAGCAGTAACTGTACATGTTTTCTATTCTTAAAATCTTCCCAGTTCAAATTACAAAGGCCTTCCAAAAGGCCTGGAAGTCAGTTTTTGGTATGATGCAGCATTCTCTTCTGAGATTGCTGTACCAGTTGGAGCCATCGATACTGATCAGAAAAGGCTAGAATTTTGCTTTCCCTGTGTCTTGGTGTGTCAGCACCACTTGGTGGTGTCTAAAGGGAGCACATGCCTGATGCCATCTGTCTGGATTTCCTAAATACTTCTGAATAAAACCCTGCATAACCTTGGCTCCAAGTAGAGTGGTCTTACAAAAATCTGTTTGGGAAGAGTTACACTTTTGCTTAAACATCAGGGAGTCTGCACATGAGAATACAAGCCCAGAAGTGCATTCCCTTATCCTCTGCAAAGACAGAGAGATGCTGGCAACAAGTGAGGAAATGGTAGCAGATATTGAAGCTGGGGACATGAAGAAGTCCTGTGCAACTGGAAAGCCTTGTAACTTTCTCACCATTTTGACTGTCCTAAACTGGCATCTCTGTAGAACAGTAAAAATCCCCTGCCCCTGCAGAGCTGCGTGCTAATGAGTATTACTGTGTGCCACTAGCACTGTCTTAATGCCAGCAGGCCGGGATATAAAGGAAAAATACATACACAGAAGCAAGATCAGAGTGGCTGATGCTGAGTCACGGTAAAGCTCAGCAACATTGAAATGTTGTCAACCTGGGAAGAAATTCTTGGAGTTTTTACTAAATTCAAGGTTTTGTTCCTGCATGAAGCCAGCTAAGAAAAGGTAATTTTGCAGGAAATGCATGCATAGAGTCAAACCTGGGAGAGAAGGATAAAAGGCACCAGTCTGGAGCCAAATCAGCATGTTCAGTTAAGTTTTCCTGTATGTGAAGCAGAGGGAAAACAGTCTGATAACCATCTACTGTTGCAGCTGGCAGGTGCATTAAAACTCACTTTCATTCTACAAAGGGCAACAGAGCCACTGTTTGGTGACTAGCATACTGGATTATTTTTGCCTCTAGCTTTGCTCACAGAATCAATTGAAGTATGGGAAAAAACCTGAATACGGGAAAACAACTAATATGGTCAGCACAGAATAAAATGATGCAGTGATGGCAAAAACAGAACTTTTTCTTGGAGAGAAGATATTTATGAAAAATGTAATTTCCTATCTCAGTATAGGCAAGTTAGTCTGCAGAAAGATTGTGTGAACTTCCCAGCTCTCAATTACATATTCACACATTTGTAAAGTTCCAGAAACACTTTATTTAAAAATGGAGTTGTAAATGCATATAACAAAATAACATACATAATAAATGTAACAAAAATAAATAAAGAGAACATGTCCATACAAAATAATAACATAGTAATGCAAAATGCTTATTTCACAACATAAAGGTAAAAACGCCTGAAATAACACAAACAGAATCTCGTATGAAGAGCCTGCACCTTTAATCCTTCCTAGCCGTTTCCTACCTTCCACTTGAATCTGCACAAAAATTATGTTCCCAAGAATTAAACAAAAGAAGGAATTATGGAGATGGTTTGGTACACTCAGTTTTCCACACCTAGCTCTAGTTTCCATTTATTTTTGCCCTTCTGCACCTTCAAAAAGTTTTCCTGTAGCCTCTGTAAACTAGTGTCATTCAGGCTCCCACAGTTAGCTGGAGTAGAGCATATTGAGTCATACATAAAGACTGTTTGCTTTTAAATTTTTTTTAAAGAAAATATGAAATCCATTATACAACAGATTAGTGGTTTTGTTTTTACATCTCTACAAAAAAAGTTTTTGCATCTTTATTAACTGGTCCAACTTTTACTGATTTCTGAAAGCCTGTACAATTCAAAAGCGTACAGAAAGTAGGTTTTTTAAAAACAAATCTCATATAGAATTATTGCTGAAATATTAAAGACCATTTCATAAAAGCTGCAAAACTGTATCTTTAACCTTAATATATAGAGAGTGATGCAAACATAAGAAAATTCCAGTCTATTAGTTACATTTAACAGAAAAAAACATTCCTCCAAATTACAGTGTTCTGGAAATACGAAGTAATTTACTTTAATTTTTTTTATTATTTCCAAATGTTAAGTTACTGGGACAACTGATAAAGAAAATAGGCTTATATAGGAAACTTTAAATAGACTTGCTTTTCAGTGGTATAAGCAAAATGTCCATGTTAGCAGTCGTCCAGAATCCTTTTTAAATATGTAAGACAGGGACAGCATTACTAGCAAGACTACAGGAAAATATACAGAAGCAAATAAAATCATTTGCTTGGGAGTGCATCTATCAATCAAGCAAATCATGACAACTCTATTTCCAAGTTCCCTAAAGAAAATTTTACATCTCATGATCATTCCAAATAAACAGTAATTTCTTCTGTAAGATTATGCTGCATTTGGATTGGTGAGAGCCCATTTGCCTCAATATGGTTTAATATGTCCCACATTGCTATATGCTCAAATTTGTTTCCTAGTTAGTTTCAACAAAGATTTGGACAGAAATGAGATATGAAATACTTCTACTTTCATTAACATCAAAAAGACTTTTGAAGATCAAAAAGTGCCGAATAATCTTTTCAGGAAGTGGATTAAAACACTGTAATGATAATACAAGGACAGTATTATCAGTTTTCTATGTACACCAAAACACTGCTTGCTGTTCAACAATATTGGTATGTTCACCTACCACTCCCAGCAAACCTTAGTGCAAACATAATATGTGAACTTATTTGTAAACCCCAAGACAATTTACGCAGCAACAAAGTTACATAATCCACAGAACTGTTTGAGATTTTCCAGTACATGAGAATGAATGCTTTCTGAAATCTATCTTACTTTTGCAGTAACATGTCATTGTAGTCAAAGATAGTGCTTCCTATATAAATCATCTAATTCAGAATCAAACGTAACTGTCCAACAGATCTGTACTGGCTTTAGAGGAGGAAGTCTGTTCATCAGAGCAGCTTGGCAAAGAGATTTGGGGCTTTCAGTAAATGTTAGACTGCTTGCATGGCTTTTAAAAAGAAATAAATCTATTAAGGGAAAACTGCTGATATAATAACTCTTTTGCAAAGCACACAACCACAAAGGGCAAACCTGCCACAATCTGCTTTCCTACACTGGTATCTATGCATATCTTTATGATTTGAAAAGGATTTGTGTGACAATCAAAGCATCACAATTAAAGAAAACTGTTTAATAAAACAACAGCTGCTTGACCAAGCCTTTTTTTTTTTTATATATAATTATAAAAACAAACATTATAAGTTTTCCTTGATTTCTAAACATTCCACATGAAAGGTTTTTGTATCAAACACTGAGATGTCACTCACGAAGGGTGGCATCTTCTTCTTCCCCATCTGGGTTAAACCTATTGAAATGTATGCTGAAATCTGCCTCGGATTCAGCATTTTCCAATTCAGCTGCCACAGGGCCAGTGGCAGGACGTGCAGCCCGAGCCTCGGGCTGGCAGTTTGGCTGCGCTGGTGGGCGAGGGCCCTGGGAAACAGGGCTGGACTTCGGCTTCGGCTGAGCTGGTAAGATGGGGCTAGCAAATCCCAAGTTGCTCAGAGCATCCAGGGTACCGTCAGGGTCAATCATGGCATTAATTGCTAAGCAGTCAAGAAGAGATGAGAAGGATAGAGAAGAAGCCATAAAAAATACAATTTTCTGTTACTATAAAAATATGGAAATCCTTATCTCACGCTTTTATTTTTATGATGACAGATAAGTTTTTATGTATGCGGCCCACGACAAAGAAATGATGTATCCAACATCAATGTAAACTGATACATTTATTTAAAAGCAGTTACATATATTAAAACTTTAGATGAAATGAAACTGCACAAACTAAACACAAACTGATGTGTGGACAGGAAACAGAGATGATAAACCATCAACAATTAGGTTATAGCGACTGAACGATGGTTTTAATTCAAGTGGCTTTCCCCCCTGATGTTACCATTATATTATGCTTTGTTCCACCCCACCCCCAGAAAATAGCCATACTTTCTGATTCTATGATTGAATAAAATTTGTATAAAAGAGCAGTCATTTATCCACACAGTGAGGGCTAACTGAAGTACCTAGTACCATTTCAATTTATTATACTATTAACATATTTGTCACATTTAACAGAACTGGTCTTTTTTTATTTCCAGAATTGTACTAACACTTATTAATTTGTCTCTAAAGGTGGTTAATAACTCCCAAAACATTCTTTAGAAAAAATTATTTGCTCTTGGACTAAAATTTGAATACTAAAAATAAAAAATATAGGAAAATTATAATTAACATAATGACGATAAGCATGGACCACTAATCCCATATAAAAATATATGATCACTCTTCTGCTTTTTAAAAAAAAGCCATGTTTGTTTATCAAGTGTATCAGCAGTTTATATGATAATAATGTATGTAATTAATACTGTGAATATATTTCAGTAAATCACAGTAACTTTCTTTCAGGTTATATATACACACATAGAGATGTCTATTAAAAAGACTGAAGCAAGCAACCACAGAAAAGTGAAAAAAGATCTGTACCTTGCAGCTGCTTCTCAACTCGTTTCAGTTCCTGTAAAATTGATGATATTTCCTAGAAAAGAAACAACCATGTGTCATTATCATAGAATCAGAAGAGGTTGGAAGAGATCCTTAAGCTTCAAGTCCAGCTATCCACCCAGCACTGCCACTGTAACTCTTACATCACTAAACCATGCACCACCAAGTGCCTGATACAGATGCCTCGAAAACACCTCCAGGGATGGTGACTCCACCACCCCCCTGGGCAATCTGTTCCCATACCTGACCACTCTAACAGTAAAAAATATTTTCCTAATGTCTAATCTGAATCTTCTCTATCCCAGCTTAAGGCCATGATGGAAAAATAAAGGGTATTTCCAGTATGGAAAAAGAGATTTAAACTACCTCTCAGAAATTAATAATCCCGCTCCCAATCCTGTCCAATTGCATTATGCTATTTGGATTGTCCCTCCTGGCATCACGAACATCCCTGCTGGTGGTGGCCCAGCCAGTGCTGGAGGCTGGAGAGCCACGTCCCATTCAGAAACCCAGAGCCCTCTGCACCTCTGCATGCGCCTGCTACCATCCCCATGACCTCATTCTGACCCTTGCTCATCTGCCTGTGCCACCTCTGCTCAAGCACAGACCTACAGACACCACAGCTCTGCAGAGATCAGGCAAAGTAACAGCAGACCTTGAAAGGGAAGTTACAGGATGAACTCAGTATTCAATGGAACAGAGTAATTTATAAGGTTGTGGAGATGTGAGTCAGACAGGGAGATGACTGCATCAGGGTTCTGTCTGTACCCATTGGCCCTGTGCCCATGAGCCCCTGCACAGCATCCCAGTGCTGGGGCCTCAACACTCCTCTGCCTTACAGATTTTTCTTCACTGTGCTGCACTGCTTGCTAGCACAGCCACAGCCAGAGCAACAGCAATGCACTCTTAAACATAGTAATCATTAAATGTAGCACATACTAAGCTGCAGGATCACAGAATATCCTGAGCTGGAAGGGACCCACAAGGATCATCAAGTCAAACTCCTGGCCCTCCACAGGACGCCCCAAGAATGTGACTGAGAGCATTTTCCAAAGGGTTCATGAACTCTGGCAGGCTTGGTGCTATGACTACTTCCTTGAGTAATTTCCCTGGTTACAGAATTAGCGTATTTATATTAGTACAAATATGTAAATCCTACAATTGAAGGATCCTACATGGAAGAATACTGTTAAACCAGCTGCTGAGAAGAGCTATCAGTGGTATTAGACAGCTGAGAATTTTCAAAGGCATTGATTTCAGAAAACTATTAATCCATTTCAGAAAGCTGTTTTGTACCAAGTAGTGTGATTTTCATGGGTGGCAAAGAGATTGATTATCTTTACAAAGTCATTATCTTTAAGCAGACTTCATGTCTGAGCTGGACATAAATGTTCCAAGGACAAAACAAACATCACTTAGAACTGTCCTCTCTTAAGTTTCCGTGTTCTGTGGTAAAAAAAGGCACTGCATTTGAACAACACATTGCTCTGAAAATGAAGCAGAAACTTGAAAATCAATGAATAGACAAAAAACCCCTGAACAACCCATAAACTTTGATGTAGTGTGAGATGGTTTAATAGACTGAAAAAATTCAGTAAAATGGTGAACTTAGGAATAAATATACAACTAACCTTTTTCTTTTTTAAAGAGTGCCTTAAACCCCCATATTTAAGGTATTTAGAATAGAAAACACTAAATTTGGATCTTATTCTGGACAGAGATAAGAGAAACTCGTTAAATTATGATATTTATAAAATTAAAACCTTCCATGAGGAACTTGCTTAATTAAATTTTTGAAAAACTTAGCAAAAACTAACAGCAAATCTATTAAATTATAATATCAGTTTATCATACTGAAGATTGCTCTTGATAAAGTCATCATTCTGCAAAAATTACAGGCCAAGTCTTTTATACTTCCAGGAAAAATCAATCTGGAGGAGTTTATTAACTGATGATCAGCTAACAGAGAAGTTCTAGCCTGTTCAATGCCAGAGGAAATGTATTCACATTTGAGCAGTTTTCTCTCCCACAAAAAAACCCTGCCTCTGTAAACAGATATTTTTTAACAGCACAGTCTGCAGATGGATAATGTAGATTGGCTCTGCCTGCTGTCTCATGCGAGGATGTTTTTTAAACCCTATGCTCTGTGTTCAGAAGCAGAGAAGTGTACTGAGACATAATGTATGGTCTGTCCCCTCACACTGTCACACTGTCTGGTCTTGAAATGGCCTGAATTAGGCCATAAACTATAGCTGATTTATGTAATTAGGCTATTACATAAAACAGCTGGAGTTCTAGTGGACAATGTTACCACCTCCAGACAAAACCAACAGGATTTTCACTCAGAAGTCCTTTTATCACAGTAGATAAAATATGGATAATATGGATTATTTTCATCTCGTGCATTAAAACACAATTTCTCTATTAATAATCAGTATTAATTGTGTTAAGTATTAAATATTAAGTATTAATGATTTGTAGGTAAAGTAGTTTTTAGATTGTGAAACAAGTTCATTCAAAAGCAATCTAACATTCAAACTAATGGTTGTTACCTTTTGTTAAACAAACATACTGATGGTCTATGTATAGTTTGAATCCCTTTTACTGCATTCTTTATCTGAAAATTTCCCCATAACAATTACTTGTTTCTTAATGAGACAGTAAGTCTTAATAATTATTGAAGATTAGGTTTATTCTTGAAACACAGTGTCTAAATAAGGGCTTTTAAGGATTTTTGCCCTTATGTCACTGCAAATGACACATTCCTCTACTGATTATATAGCCATGAGATAAGCAGCATAATCAGTCCCAGAAAAGGTAACTATTCATACCATGCTTGATGTTTTCACAATTGGAACTTCACTTTCAGCTCGTAACTTGTTTTCGATTTCTTCCCAATTTCTGTCTTTGTCCTTAAATAATATCCTAGAAGAAAGGAATCCAACAGTATGTTTAAAATAGAAAAAAAAAATTCTATTTCTATTTGATTTCTATTTCTATTTTATTTTCACAAAATAAACTGAAATATTAAATAATATAATAGAAGAAAACAGCTTAAGGAGTACTTAATGAAAATAAAATATAAAATACTGAAACCTGACAGAATCTAACCATACAGTTTAAATTTCCAGGGAAGCATACAGGCTTTCAGCAAAATCATTATTATTGACATTAAAATGGTAGTTCTGTAGAGAAATACTTGTTTATGGTGTATATACAGACACAGCTGGTTCTTTCCTCCAGCACTGACACATTTTTTTTAAAGCCAGCTATTTTACTGTAGTGAGAAAGTTCCCCATTAATTCTGCATTTTGCAATAATAGCAAAACATAAGATAAAGGAATTAAACTTTTACATATTAATAAAAAATGAAACACTTCAGGAAATTTAAAATTGCATTTCCTAGAAAAAGTTTTCATTGGAAGTCTCCATATGTACATATATGTACATTTTATATATATATCTGTATGTTCTAGCAGAATGAGTATCACTCATATTGAATGCTTAAAGAAGTCACCTCTAATTGTACAACCCCAAAGCATACTGGGAGATTCCCATTTTTTATGTTTTACTTCCATACTTGATAAAATTTTTGTTTTCACTGCCATATAATAAACATAATTTAAACTTTCTCCATTGGCACAAATGGAAAAGGGGAAAAAAAAAAAAGCGCAACGTGCACATATTTAAGGTCTGTGAAGATACAGAGGAGTCCAAATCCACTCGTTCTCTTACTGGTATTTCAGAGTTAAAAGTTCAAAAGTAGTTGCAATAAAACTGCTAAGCAAACAAACCACACAATTTCAAATAATGGTCAAAGAGCAGTATATTTAAAAGAAGCTATTACTGTAACTAGGTCTCTGAGGAAGTAATTTTAAAGTTGGAAGTTCATGATACAGTGAATGTCACAAAGACTAAGATTTGGAAGAAAGCTGTGAGCTTTTCACCTTTCTTCAGTTATGTATATCCCATGAGGAATTTCATTCTCCATTATTATTCTGTCAAGAATATCTAATTTTGCAAAATATGAGCCCTGACTTATTTTATCAGTACACAGATGTCTGTAGACAACTCATCCAGAAGCTGCTTTAACTCTTCTGTCTTTGAGGTCTTCACCCCTGCTGCTTTGGAATGTATTTATGTCAGAGGTTTCACTGTGAGGAAGTGCTGCTTTGATGATATAATGTCATGGGATGGAGGCAAGTGACCACTTCTGCCAGACTTGGGTGTATTCATGTACAAAGCATACAAGGAGTAAACATTAATACATACATTTTCTTAGGTAAGGAATAAATAAATTAAAAGTAATCAGAACTGCAGTGAAGAAAGCATGAAACATGTTATGGCCTTAATTAGGGTCATCATCTTTTGAAAACATTCATCATCAGAAGTCTGGCTAATTTTTCTTATGTTCTGGAAGGGAGTGAAAAAGCTTGCAAAGCCATGCAACCTGGATACCAGAAATTTCAAATACAATGGAAAATTTAGTATTTGCTTGTCATTGAGAAGTTCAAATACACATTAAAAAAAAAAAAATAAAGCAGAGATAATGAAGTCCTTTAAGGGATCATAATTTTTTAAAAAAGCAACTTCTGGAAATATTCAGTATACAGGCAATCTTATGCAGCTATACTTTAATATAATAGCATTTCTATCAGCTTTCAAATCAGCAGGTACATAGAAAATAAGGCTTTATTTAGCAGTAAACAGCACTAGCAAATAAAAAAAAAGCTATTGTGATATTGTGTGATTTTTCATTTACCTTCTTGCCATGTTCTGTTAAAATAATTCTATCCTGATGTGTGTGATTAGTGCCTTTGCTTCTGTATGTGGTATTTTTAGAGATAATGTTCTTACTTCTCTTTTAAAATTAAAAAGGTTCTCATTTCATTGGTCACTTTATTAAAAAATAATGGAACAAAATGAAAACATTAATTAGAAATTTTGAAACTGTTATAATTTAAACTAAAAAGTGGACGGCCAATTTGTTTTTACTGTAAACCAAGGAAGCCTATTTCCTTTCTTTCTTCATCTTTCTGAACACTTCATTTAGCTATTTTTAGTTTCCTGGGGGGGTCATCATCTCTGTCTTCTTTGCTCTTCCTCTTACTAAGCATACTTTTCAAGTTAAGAGAATATATTTATAAATTCCTGTTGCCTTCTTCTTTTGCTTTTCCCTACTTTCTGAGGCAAACCCTGCTTGATTATGCTCAATCCCCATTTTTCTTTGGGTGCACTTTGCAGGATGCACAGCAAAGGGCAGAGACCAATAGGCAGTACCTCCACTTTCGTGACTGCTTTGACAAGATCTTGCCTGACTGAAGAAGCTCTTGCCTGCCAACGTGAGACAAGCCAATGACAATGCACTCACATTGCAGAGCACTGATAAAACTGATCTCACCACAAAACCTACTTATCTTTTCCCTTGGCTACCTCTGAAAACTCCTGTAAACTCATTATAACATGTAAAAGCACAAACATAGGCTAGGTAGAGAATGGATGGAGAGCAGCCCTGGAGAGAAGGGGCTGGGACTGCTGGTGGATGAGAGGCTGGACATGACCCAGCAATATGCAGTCACAGCCCAAAAACCCAATTCTATCCTAAGCTGCATCAAACAGAGTGGCCAGCAGGGCAAGGGAGGGGATTCTGCCCCTCCACTCTGCTTTGGTGAGACCCCACCTGCAGTGCTGCATCCAGCCCTGGAATTCACAAGGTAAGAAGGATATGGACCTATTGGAGTGAGTCCAGAGAAGGGCCAAGAGGGCTGGGCCGAAATTTTAACTGGCTTAATTCCAAAAAGAGGAATAGCAGCACACCAGTTGGCTGAACTCATGCATTTCAAAACAAAGCTAACATAAAGATCTGTAATAGGTACTAGCTGCCTTATATACTCCCTAAAAAAAATATTAAAACTAGTGCTGTTTTTCTGGTTCAAAATATTAATGAAATTATGAACAACATGGTACTCTAACCCATTCTGAGGAAAAGAAAGTTTTGAATGCAGCCCTGGGAAATATGCTAAATAGTTCCTTATTAATGGAAGTTTACTGCATTTTTATAGAAAAAACAATTCCCCTTTCTTTAAATATGTATAAAATATAAAATAAGTATGTATAAATACAAGGCATGCTTGTATTTGTATCATACATTATCACATTATTATTACATTCATTAGTAGCTGACTTGCCTTTTAAGATCAACGAATTAATCAGAAATGTGTAAGACTTGAATTTAACGTTACCTGTTAATCACCAGTAAAAACAACACAGAAAAATCCTTAGAACAGGATAACAAAAATGAGTTACAGGCTTCTAAAGGATTGATTCTTCACTTGGTGATACTCTTCCTACTAGAAATAGCAGGACTAGAAATGGAAGCTAACCTACAGTTTTAACCAATTCATATAGATTACTCTTTTTTGTCTTGCTTTCTATGATCAAGTCTTTTTTGGTATTCTCATACCAAAAAAGAGAATACAATCTCCAGCTATGTTAGTATTTTGCTGCTTTTACTGGTTACATCACCCTATACTGACATAAATTTTTGTTGTTTCATCTGTCACTCAACTAATATTCCAGTATCTGACACTTCTTAAACAAACCAATCAATTACAGACCTAATATTGTCTCACACTCAGAAAATTATGCATGAAGTTCAGCCAAAAGACCTCCTTTTAATGTTCTCTATTTTTAAGTTATTAACTGCACAGAGACATGAAAAAGAACATATGAAATATACAATCCTGAACTTTGTATTAAGAATTTTCTTTTATTCTCGTCAACCAAAGTGGTCGCCAACTGGTTGTACACTCACATATTCCAGTTAAATGAGTAGTATCAGTAGAGCAACATGCTACCATTTTTGGCATGTCTACACTTTCTCTTAGCTACTATGACATCTTATGAAGAAATCTAACTATTTAAGCAGGAATTTTCAATTAAAAATGACAGGTGGCTGCATCTGTTGTTTTAGAAGTCAATAGGGATCACATTGTCTCCAGAGCAAGCTGTTCTTCTGAAGCATTTACTGAAATAGCTCTCCTCTGTCCCATTTGTTTTTTCTTCCTAAAATGCAAAATCCCTGCACCATCTTGGAAAACCTACAGGGCCCAATTTTACAACGAATGTTATGATGTTCAACAACACTTTATCTTTTAAGGAAGGGAGTTTTATAAGGCTTGCACAGAGGTTGTGTAGATTTTGCACAGTATTGCATATGTTGGAACAGCTCCTCTGCTGAATGTTGTTCTGTCCATGTAAACTTCCCAGATATTCCTCTTCATACAAAGTGACATAAACAGAAGTAAATGGAAAAAGTATTCATTCCAAATCCTTCTGAATGCTAAAAATGCCATAGGTAACAGTGCTTTTTTAAAAGACAAGATTATACTACGTACATTTCCTCTGTGACTATCATACATATCTTTTTTACTGCTGGGAATGTTGATGGGAACAGACATTTTCAGCAATAACAGCAATTTAACAACCCACCTGATTTTGCCAGCTGTTTTGTCTATGGATTGTCTTATCTTGCGAGAAAACTGGAAGACTGAGGACAACAGCAAACTGTCCCCCATAACCTGCAATAAGTTTTTAATAAAAAAGGATATTATTAGTTTAATAGTAAGAAGTCCATATATTTTGGTATCTTTAACTATGAAAAAAAATCTTACTTATGTTTTAATTATTATCATATATAATGATATTTGAACATTTTGCCAATAAAATAATACATAATTTTTCCCAATATTAATGCCACCTGCTAGAGTTAGAGAAAGGATATTGTCTAGAATATTAAGTGGGGAGGTCATTGTAAAAGCTTAAAATTGACACATTCTTAGAGAGAATCCTGTTGTGTGCTCACTTCATCTCTGCTCCAAGTCCTTCTGCGGGTAATTGTTGGGGGATCGAGAGCCTCTGTCAGCTGAGGTCTGGCATCACTAGGCCGACCATTCCCTTCCGGGGGTTTCGCATGCACTATTGGAGGGATTTTTCTAAAATTGAGACTTTCATCAAATACTCGGTCCACCAACTGCAGGATAAAAGAAAAATGAAGTTCATGAAATCTACTGGACACATCCAAAAATCAGATTACTGGGGTTTTTTCTCCTGAAACAGTTTATAAGATGCCTATCAAATAATAATCATTCTGATGTCTTTTATAATATAAAATGATGCATCTTTTATGTAAGAATATCTTGTACAAATGAACAAGATTTGTGGTTTTTTAAAAAATATTAGACATACATGAAAACTTAGACTAACCCACTGAAATTCTGCTTATGGGAAAGTAACATAATAGCTACCTATAAACTGGTACAGAATAATCTATTCCTTTGATTAATGGAACATATTTGTGGAATTAAGAAGAGTACTCTGAGATTTAGGGTTTTTTTCCACATTAGTCATAGTGCTACAGAAAGACCTGTATTACCTAAAGGAGGTACTGCCACCTGCAGTATGTACACAATGCACCGTATTTTTTGAAGAATAATTATTTAGTAATAAAAAAATTTGGAGTGATCTAATTGGATCTGAGAAAAAGAGCATTTTACTTCTTTGAAGTTTAGCTACAATCTATGAAAATTAAACCCAAAATCTATGTGAGTGCATTTATAATTTTTCTATGTACCCAGCTCACAGATTTCTTATTGCTGTTTATATCTTTTTTTCCACAGAAAAAGACAGTATTAAACTAACAACAGTAAACTAGTGTATTAACCAAAATTTATGCACACAAAATGAATAAAACACATTTTGAAAAGAATATTATGAAGAAAAAAATGCATTAAACATTTACAACACAGTATTATGGTGAATTGTAACATGGTAGAAAATGATGATTTAAATTCAGATTAACATGTTTACCAGCATTAGACCTGTGATGGTTACTAGAACACGTTAGTCAATATATTTATAGAACAACACATCCAGAGGTAGGCAAAGAAAATAAGAATTATTAGAAGCATAAAGCAAACTTATTTCAAGGCAGTTTTTGACAATGTTACTAAGAAAGAAAATCTAAAGTTAACTGATGGTACCTAAGTATTTCAGTGATCAAAAGATGAAAGTTTATGTCACCTGTGAAAAGAGGGACTTTTTTGTTTTTAATAGCTAAGCAAAGAGTTAAATGCATACATTTAGTTGTGCATACACACTAGTATCTTTAAATGCACTTAGATACCATCCAACAGTATCTAAGGCTACAGAAAAGAGGGAAACAAATAACTATCTTGTCCTATGCTTCGTGGAAAAAAAGAGACAGACAGATAGTATGCATCCTTTTGACAAGCTGTGTTCACAAAATAATTTCTGGGTTGCTTGTGGAAATGCAAAGGAACTTCAAATCAAAAAAAGCAATGTAGAGATCATGCATATGGGTTGAGTGGAAGTAACTAAAAAGGCTATGCAAAATGCTAAAAGCAAAAGAAATAAAGAAAAGGAAGAACCTTATGCATTTCTCCATGAAGATCTCCTACCTCTTCTCTAGTGTCTATGGCAGAGCCAGGGGTGGTGGCAGCAGTGCTTACTGTGGTACTGGGGGCAGTGCCTGATGAAGTCACTGAATCTATCTCTCCTGCTACATCGTTGATTTCCCGTGCGATGAGAGCCAGATCTTGACTGATCCTAGTAATAAAGAGAGTGTTACATTCTCCCCTACAAATACTTTTGGGCCAATAGAGCCCAATCTGCAGCCTTTGAGGCTGTAAGTTCTAGTTTCTGGTAACCGTGCTATGAAAACATGCATGCCTTTCTAAACAGAAAGATAATCTGTAGAACCATAAGAGCAAATTTTGACTGAAGCTTTTAATAGCATGCCTTTCTAGAGGATGAAGGTGGAAGGTGATCTCGAAAGACAGAGTATCCTTGTTTTCCCCCTAGGATTCAGACAGATGCATGCAATATGCAGTATCTCTGACAGAGAGGATGCATAGGAAATATGCTGAAAATACTGCACAGATGAGCTGTGTAACGTGGCAGTAAATCCAAAATGTTCAGAAAACATTTAATTTGTACCTTAGTTTGCCTACTTGAAAAAAACATTCTCAGAACTTTTGATTTTCAGGCAGCTGAGCACCTCGTTCAGATCAAGCTGCTTATGGGTCTGAAATTCCAGACCAATACCCTAAATCCTCAAATGTAATCAAGACAAGTTTATCAGCCACAAAAATAGAATATACCTTTAAAAACCTGGATATGATAGTGTTACAAAAATACAGCTGAATTCTCAGCCAAAGATTCTTTCTTTTCTTCTGATTCAAGGCATCAAAAAACCAGCTTTGCTCTGGCTTGCTTTGCTAGTGCTACTCCTCCCCAGGACATCCCAAAAGAAAAAAAAAACAAACCCACAAAGCAAAAGCTAAAAGCCCTTAATAACTATGGCACCCTGAATCTCCAGCTTGGATCACAGAGTTGATCAGAGCAGACTGCCAAGTGATCCCTTTTTTCACACTTCTGCCTGACAGCGCTGAAGGCACAGAAGCTGACAGTGCTACTTCTGCGCCACCGAGGACTCAGTGACACGCAAGACCTGCCAATCAAGTGGAAAGTGGTGCACAGCCACATGACAGTGACACACCCTGGGCTTCACACAGATTGTGTTCAAGGTGAGCTTCCTTCTGCTTTTAATTTTCACTTTGTCTTCAAGTCAAAAACAATGGACACCACTGGCCTAGAGATAGCTTAAGACTATGTGAACAGAATTTCAACTAGAAAGGCAAAACACAGCTAGAGAAATTTCCAGCCAAATTCCAACACTGGATTTTGTGGCTAAGCATCAGCAATCTACAATGAAGTGCAACTTTGAGCAGCTTAGATACACATAAAATTGGAAGAAGGCTGTTGACAAATATGTGGCAACTTAGACATGCCATTAAAAGTCCAATAGTCTTAGTAGTAGGGATATTAAAACAGCTACTTCCTTTGTTTCATACAATCATCTAACTTTTTCCTTAAATAGAGAAGTTGCTACTATTCACATTTGATTTTCTGGGACAAATTCTGGTATTTAATGAGTAGTTGTGAAGAAAATAAAACCAAGAGATTTCAATTATCAGCAAATTTTCCAGAAGAGAAACGTCATTAAACACCATAATCAAAAGTAGCATCAATTAACAAAGCCTTAACTCTTCACAGAAATCAGCAATGCTTCAATATTACACAAACACTTCATGTGAGTTCTTACCAAGAAATCAAAACTGCATAAAGTGCCAGATCTCTATATAAAAATTAATTCCAGTAAATCCCGGAAGTATGAGAATAAACAACTCTTAACATCGATGGCAAGGAATTTGGTAGATAATTCCCACAGTCAAGTATCAGTCATGTGAACAGAATGTGGAATCATTTTCTATGTGACAGTAAGCTATAGTCCAGTACTCACTTACATTTCTGTATAGAAACAATATACAGCACTAAACAAGAAGCATTGTGAAAAAGAAGATTAGAAACCAGCTTTGAGCTGAGCCTAACTTATGAAGTTTTAAAGCAGTTCTACATTAACTTTCAGAAACAGAAATTTCTGCTTAAGTATAAGGAGCATGCTTTGTGTAATCAGGGACAAGAGACTTAGGCTTTAGTTGCACACTCTTTACTCTGCTAGAACTTGTGGGCTGCCTTGCAGATCTCTACTGCTTCCAGCATCAGACCTAGCAGTCATACAAGGCAAATCAATTCACAGAGGCAAAACTAAGAAATATAAAATTTCCTAAATCCCTCAATCCACTCCAGGAAATACTTTACTAGATTCACTTAGTGAATACTTTAGATTCACTCAGTGAGCAGGCTCAGACAGCTATACAGGGAACACTCAGTTCCCAACACATAAGTAAAGGTGAGAACACAGGGCTTGGGATGGAGAGAGCATGACCTAGAGTCCCAAAAGCCTGGAACTCTAGTTCTTATTTACCTGTAGTCAAAGAATGCCCCCATTGCTAGAATAATCCACAAGGTAACAGGAATACTTCTAAGATATCTGTAATAGTGCTGAACTACTGGATTGCTAAAAACATTTTTATGCTTAATCTACTATGTAACACTTCATATACTGAGTCAGTGGATTTTGTAACAATACTTTAACATCCTTAAATAAAATATACATTAAGCTCCCATTATTCCGAGGGTGTGAATTCCCTCCATATCAAAGTGGTCTTAAATCAAATTCAGTTATTCCAGAAATTTTCTCTAAACACCTCTTTCAAATTTTCAATTTTATTAATATCTGTAAAACATGAAGTCTGTGAAAAGTGCAAACTGGGTCAGTCATGGAGGACCAGTAAGAACACAGTATGTATGATGGTTACACAGACAAAATGTTTGCCTCTACACTACTTTCTGCTACACAGGAATATTATGAAAGGTTAACAACAACAATAAAAATAAATAAACTAATTTTAATGAGAGCATATAACCATCTACTAATTTTTTAAAAACTCTAAATGGAGTTGAAGGGACCCTGTACATAGAGGCTGGACTGATGTCTGGGATGGAAAAAATACCAAACAGGGTAGGCAATAGTAGAGCCTATAGTTAGCAAAGAAATAAGCAGAGACAAAAAGTACCTTATAGAGGACAGAAGTCAAAATTAAAGCCAGGGGAGCAAAAATGTGAATCACTACAAAGATATGGATACACAGAAAAGGTGAACTAGTGACCTACAGCAAGTACTCTCAGCAGATGCTAAAACTGGTACTGGAAGCAGTGACAACAGACGACAGTAACCTGGAATTTCTCAGATGCTAAATGCTACTTTTTTTTTTACCTTACATAAGCTCATTTAATGCAGGTTGTGTGGAATTTCTAGAGAAAGCTAAAAATTTGGAAATACTTATTTGAGCCTCTCAGCATTTCCACTGAAAATAAAGCTGAAGAGGTAGGATAAGTACACAGTCTTTAAAACAAATTTTAAATCCAACACATCAATTTAGGAAAGGTAAGAATCCCAAGGGAAGAGAAAAACCTGCAAACTTAAGCATCAAATTAGTTTAGACTGAATCATCAATTACTTCCAGTGTCAATCTCTCCTAGGTGAGCAAAACATACCAAAAAGTTTCACTGAAGTAGAGGTTCAGCAGTACTATTTATCAGGAGGAACTAATATGCTATGGCTATCAATTATTTTTCCCATATAAACAACACAATCCTTTCTATAACCATTTCTAACTTTAGACTTCAGAAAAGAAAGGGATGTTCAAAGAAGATGATTTTGAAAACTTTATTTCATTATTTGTCCAGATACTATGAGACTCCCTTAGGTATCTTCTGTGTGCCTCTCAGGCCTCTACACCTTCCCTTTCCACAGATCACACTAGAA
This sequence comes from Parus major, assembly GCF_001522545.3. Taxonomy (NCBI): domain Eukaryota; kingdom Metazoa; phylum Chordata; class Aves; order Passeriformes; family Paridae; genus Parus; species Parus major. Next base: position 33,115,046 of record NC_031770.1, read on the forward strand.
AAACAAATGTTGAAAAATATTACCAAGATCAGGAAACAAAAAAAAATTAGTCACACTAAGCAAAACACTTTCACAGTACTAAGAAAATACTCCTATTAAACACGCTATTAAAATGAATCTGAAAACATATTTATTGTTTAGGCTTCCCAATTAAGTTCTGTGGAGATCTTTGGAACCTGAACATTGACATCTAAGTATTAAATAATATTTACATGCTTGTGGCAAGCTCTCTGAAGTTTTCACTGCCTGGGTGTTGCATGGAATAACTGGTTACCAGAATGTGCAACAAACTTTTCCTTGGTTCACTTGAAGCAGAATGGTATCAGCAATAACAGAGGTAGTGATATACTAATCTCACGGACTTGGAGAAAAAAAATTACTTTTTGGTGAATAGGCATGACTTAAATCAGAAAGTACCTAACATAAAATAATGTCTTGATAAATTAAAAATTAAAATGAGAACATGGTCTCTAGCATTCCAAAGCTTACTTTTTTCTCTCTGTCACCTGTGATTCATCTCAAATTTGATCTCAAATTTGATCTCAATATGTAAAGGTAGCACAAAATCACATAAATTTCAGCCTCAGGAATTCCCAGTAATGCAACTGAAAGTTCATGTTCTAGGATCTGGCTGTCATAAAATTTTTCACTAAAAAGAGATGTGCTGGTGATGTGAGTGTTCTGTCTACCAATCTCTCTTAAGATTTTTAAGTTACTCATTTAGTTAGTGAAGGAAAGCAGTAAGTAGTGATACAGAAAATCCATCAGCTCTCTCTGTCCTCCATGTGCACCTGTACAAGTGGTTGGGTACAATGCTGTGCTACTTTAGGGTCACTCCTTTCAAACCAACCTTGCTATCTCTTCCCGGTGGGCAGTCCAGTCACGAATGTAGTCTTCCTGCTCCTTTATCCTGTGCTTGAATGTGTTGCTGCTTTGAGCTGCTGTCCCAGCGCTCTGCAGTCGCGTGGTTTTCAGGGCTGGAGAGGTACGTAGACGGGTATGTTTAGGGGAATTACGGTTTGATCCGAATTCATCTTCTGAGGTGGAAGCATAATCTGTAGGAAAGCGCCTCCATCTTGCACTTACTAAATTAGTTTAATTATTGAAAAAGAATTATTATGGCATCTTTAATAAGAAAAAACAGCATTATTTCAATAACATCACAAAAAAACCACAGCTATTCATTATCCATCCCCAGGTACCTCACAAAAGTTTTATTTACTACATCTTAAAAAGAAAGCTACAGAATTTGTGTTAAATTAAAAATATTGATTAATAAAAACATAAAACTAATGCTCTTTGTACAGTGATGAGTGAAGTAAGATGTAAAAGCCAGTGATTGTACATGAGCTCAAACAAATTGCATTACAAAACAAGGGCCCAATTCATTAACATTTAAGTATATAGTCAGATTGCACTTTTTCTGCAGTTTTTTTCCCCCAAATTACATTCAAGGTTTATTGGTACACAGAAAAAAAAAAGAGCTATGAAGGAAGGATGGAGCTGGCACCAAGCCTGGAATGCATGCTTACAACATAAGGAAAGCATAAAACTCCTAGATGATGCAAAGGCCTTTTCCAACCTTAATGATTCTATGATTATGTGTTTAATAAAGAAAAAGAGTTTGTAAAATTAATATTGTGTCATGAAAATCTGCAGCACATCCATAAGAGAAGCAGCCTCAGAGAAAGAAGTACATATTCTGACATGCAGCACATAAAGAATTATACAGCCATGTTGCTGAGGACAGCCTGAAGTACAGGAGAACTGAAATTAAGTAGGAGGCTCCTGTCCCTTACGAATTACTGAAGTTTAGAAAATGGATTTCAGATGTGCTGTCCTCAAACACTTCCATCAGAAGAGATGCCAACAAGTGTAAAGAAATCCCCATCACCACAAACTGCTGAATTGTTGCAGGGGATTGAATACCCCAAATTCATTTAGATCCATGAGGCTATGTCAATACTGCAGAAAATGAAATAAGTGTGTGACCACCTATTGGTGATTGACAAATAATAGACTCGAATGATGTAAATTGCTTGTTAGTATTAAAAAATGCAAGAATTAATAATGATTTCTCCTGATACATTAAAAAAACTCCAACATTACAAATGAAGTATACATCAATATGAATTTAAGACAAATAATGGAAGTAATTTTTGCATAATGCAAGGATTATGGTATGTAGAATATGATACTGGTATATAAGCTTGCATCCCTTCCCTCATAAATAATAAAATTTCAATTGCTGAAAACAAAAATATCCTTGTGTAATTTTTTCAGATTTAAATGTGAATTTTAAATTATGTCCATTCTACTTTTTTTTTTTAATTATTTTTCTAAATTTATTGTAGAAAGTAGCAATGTCTTCCCAATAATTTTCTGTTCTCTTTCTGAGTTTTCAAACTTGTTTGATCTTAGGGAAGTAAAACGTGAGCAGAAAAAGTACATTTTCCCACAAACAGCATGCAACCAATGTGTGACCAAAGTCCAAAGAGATTTATGAGTTGGGCCCACAATTTTTCATCCATTTTTGTTTAAATTCTTTGTCCCAGTTAAAATTATCTTTTTCCAAATAATTGTAAAATGTATCTTAAAATCTCTCAAGTGAGATAGTTCAGCAACTCAGCACTGTACAATGAGCATATGTAATAATATATTTAAAAACTAAAAATTGAATGAGAAGTGAAATATCAGAAACAGATTTGATTTCTAGTACTCTACCACTGTAAGTTTCAACATCATGGTCTGGGTCTGGGAGAAGCTTGGATTTCTCTGTGTACAAAATAGTGTTTTGTCATGTTAATTATATTTAAAACATTCAGATTAGAAGCATTTGCTTAAATAAAATATATTGATGAGATTAGTCTTACGTCCTCTTTTCCACACACACATTTTTAGGAAAAGATTATACTTTCAATCAAAAATACTGAATTTCGTAAAGGCTTAAACATTTCAGAGATACTAACTGAAATGACATTAATAACAATCATTTATAACATTACATAGTATCATAAAACCCCTATTTTTTAAGACCATTAAATTTTAAGGCCTTGAAATGTTGGGGTGTTACGTATTATCAATATGTAGCTTTTTAAGATGAGGACAAAGTTACTGTAGGCCTAGCAGTAAAAGCCTCCAAGTTGTGTAATTCATGACAAGCATATCCAAGCATGTATCCCAGTTTGGTAGCTATACATTTGCATATATATGCTTTTTATACTATCTTTAAATTATGCAGGCCCAAAATGACATTGTAGTTCATATACTTTCATATACATTTCTGAAAGCTGTTGTGCAGTTGCTTATCTCAGACACCAAAGACTGTGAATATCAGTACCTCTAATAGAAAATCCTCCAAAACCCTGGCTGGCAAATTTGGTGATTTGGACAACACACTCTCACTTCAAAGATCTGAGAATAAATTTAATTGAATATATTCCCTAAAAAAAACTTTCTAATCTCATTGAGCACTGACTTCTCAAGTTGCATCATTTCCAATCTCCTACTACTAAAATTTAAGTGCTTTTTTCTCCACTATCAATTTCTTTTCCACCACAGTTACTTCAACAGATTTGATCAACCTATCTGCCAGCTACTTGTAATGACAGCTAGGTCAGCAAGCCAGCAGAGCTGCAAAACACAACTGGCTGCTCAGGGTTTCTGTTCTGACTCAATACTTAATTTTACAGTTACAGCTTAGCACTCTCGCATGAGGTCTGATACTGCCATTTGTTTTTCCAATATACAGCTCCTTCTGTATCATCACCTTCAATTTTCCTCCTTTGCTGTGAAAATAGGTCTTTGGTCTCCTCTGTTTTTATTGATCACAGTCTACTGTTTGATGATACAGTGCCTTGATCAGAGCTTTCACTTCTTGTGCTAAAGTTACTAATTCTGCTTCATGTGTCTTCACAGTGTTGTCAAGTTATCAAGCCTCCTACCACAGAATCACCTGAATGCTGACCGTTCTCATCCAAGATGTTCCATTTATCTGTTTGCCCTTTCATATAAAAGTAAGCAATACTTCACTGCATCAAGGATTAGAAATGATTCTTGAAATTACACACTTGCGGCTAGCTCTGTCATTTTTAACCCTGTCATCCACATGAAATACAAGACAATGAAAAAATTCCAGAAACTGCATCTTATTCTTGCTCTTTTTTTACAGGTATATATGTCTGAACATTGATTTGGGAAGTGCAGAAATAACTTTCTCTTTGTAGGCTGCCAATGTTTACTGATCTACAATGCGGTATTGTTAACTACCTCTGATGAGATAACCCATGGAACATATTTAACATTTTGAGAACAGCTTGTAATCCAGTAAAGGAAACAAAACCCCAAACCCAATGCTGGTAATAATCATTCATTTTCCAGTCTTTCTATGTCCAGGGAGTGAAGAAAATCCATTCCTGTTATACCTTGATTAAATGTGCCTGAAGTAAAACACATTCAAACAGTTGAGGCACTTGAGTCAAGGACTTCATTAGTACTTTCCAAAAGTGCTAAAATTAATTGAACTGTTGAATATTCCAGAAAGAAAATTAAATCAAGGAATTAAAAGTGGCCTGTATGTAGCAGGAGATGATTTATACAAATACTCCTATATACACTAGAAGATTACACTACTTTCAAAGCAATTCAGATTTTCCTAAAGTATGATCTAAATAAATCAGTAAAAAAATTATACAGTAATGTTACTGATACAGAAAAATTCAGAACTCTAAATGCTAAACAGTAGTAATATTTTTTATTTATACGGTAACAAGACTTAATTGGTTTATTCAGCAATGATTTTGTTTTGAAAGTATCTGACTGCTTCATTAAGTGCTTTCAGATTCTGGCCTTTACATTGATAGGCTTCTCCACTGAATATATTAACTGAAAAAGTTTTGTAAGACAGAAACTATTACTAGCGTAGATTTTTCTAACTATGGTGTTTTTAAATTACCTAGATTATTATGCTGGGGTACCCATGAACAGATGGCATCTTTTCTCTCTTGCAAACTGTTTTATACAAGCTACAGTAAGCTTTGACTGTGTGACACAGGGAAATAAACATTAGCAAAGACAACCAGTGATAGACTAATAGAGTAAGAACAGAAAGATACACTCACTTCCCTTAACAGAAGCAACAAACCACTTCAATGCAGCAACCTGGAAATAGTTTAAGAAGCCTGCAATACTTCACATGGACACAAAACTCAAAAATCATATAGAGTTTTGTGAGAAACAAAAGTGGTGAAGTGACAACATCTGGGTTTTACCTTTTCAAAAATCAGCATTATCATAACGTGAACTAGTATTCACTAATAAACATATGTAAGTCTTAACTGACACTTCCCTTCCCTAGTGTTGCCACCTTTCAGGCTGCATCTTCAATTCAAAATTTTGATTGAAATTGAAAACATGCTGCTCTTCCAATTATATCTTACAAGGAAAGACAGAATTTTTATCTGAAGTGTCATCTGTTTTGTACCTTTGTAGACACCTCTCATAATATCAAACAGAATTAACCCTCCAGTTCAGCAAACACCTCATTTGTACCTCAGCAGAAATTTCTATTAGGCTAATGCTGAGAATCCTGACATGGTCCATTTATGATATAAAAGCAACAGAAGGACAGCAGGAGCATGGGAAATTAAGTATCACAGTGGATTACATCAAGTCTAAAAAGGATGTAGCAAAATTTCAGTGCACTACAACACTGGAAGATATTAATTTTATTCTGAGCCTATGGATTGACTGCAATATGGTAAAGCTACTAGCATGACAATTCTAAAAGGAAGCAGACATTTATTTTAGATACTCATTTCACAAGGAAGTTCACTTTTTTATAATTATCATGTTTTATTTTGATAGATTTAATATTGCTGTTGAAAAACCCTACCAGCTTTCACACTGCTTGCACTAAGAATGTTAACTTCAAACAGAATAGTAAGTTAAAATTCATAGATTGTAAAGATTTTTCATTCCAAATGTAAAACAAGCTAGAGTAACCACCACACCAAAGAAGATCAACATGATCCGGAAATCATGATGAAATCATAAATTGCCACAATTTGGGACAAAGAATGGGAAATAATCCAAGATAAGGCAAACCCTTTAAAAGAAATTACTTTATGATACTTAGTTAGGTAATACATAGTTTTTCAATTCATTATTTCAATGTTATTCTTATTAAAAATTCCTGATTGCCTGTTTACAATTCTACCTTAAAAATAAATATTATATCTTCTATGTACTAAATAGTGTTGCTGACCTTCTGAACTTCTACTACCATGATTTGAGTGAAGAGATCTTGGCTCTGTTTTTGCACTAAAACAAATGATTACTGATGCATATGACCATCCCAATTCAAAAGTTCTGTATTACTGGTTTCAAGATAAAAACATAACAGAGTTAAAGGATTACAATTTCTTTTCTGTATGATCTTAAATGAGAAACCTCAACAAAACCTGCCATAGAAGTAAACCTCTTAGTCCTTCTTAATTTAAAACTGACAAATTTCTTACTTAAAGAAAAAGACTGCATCAACTAAAACTCAACAGTTTCATAAGAGCTCTTTCTTAAATAATTTTGTTTAAAAAAAACACATGTGGAAAACATCTAGTATTGTACAAAATTATTTCAAATAATCTCACATACCTGAGGGAGAATTATGAGCCGAAGCCAAGGATTTGGATTTTGAATCCGAAAGTCGAGAAATGCTATTGGCTCGAGTTCTAGCAGAAACTTTAGTGCTATCTCCTCCTGAGAGCAACCTTGAACCACTTCTGATAATAGCTTCTGGGGTGCGTGATGAGGCAGTGCTTCTGGTTATTGTTGCTTCAGAATCGCTACGTGCTGATAAAGAGCCAAGTCGATTTCTGCGGGGTTGAGCGAGTAAGTCTATTCTGGAAATATTTCTCCTCCCTGATGGAGGTTTTGATGTAGAACTTGTAGTGGACACTTCAGAAGCTACTGAAGCCTTATCGGCATCAGCAAGCTCACTATCTGAGACTTCACCAAGGCGTGCTCTGCGTAAGAGAGAAGTCCGTGTGGGACGAGGTCTTGGAAGAGTGGTAGATTTACTAGACTGCCCAAGTCCAACAGGAGAGGATTTTGATTTAGCTGACTTTCCTTCCATCTTGGAATGTACAAGTTCATCTGCTGAGGCAAAAGGAACTCTTCCGTGTGATTTGCCAGAGTAGGTTTCCTGGTCAGATGACAGGATATCAGAAATGGCAGAATGAGGTACACTGGATGTTTGGTCATCATCTGTTAAATCTACTGATGGTTGTCTCATTCTTCCACTGGATTGCACAGCTTTGCGAGTGTCAGCTCTAGACCCACCATCTGAAGATCGACTCTTAGTTTTCTTTTCCATTTTTTCTCTTGCACTTGTAGAAGATTTTAAAACATCCTTTGAAGGGGAACCAGTGGAACATCTATCTTTATATAAGTTTGTAAAGCTCTTCCGCTTCTGTGTGGATTTTCTTTCAGTGTCACCAGTAACAAGACTGATTGTGCTGGCTGTATCAACATCTGATTCTGGTGATATGGAATTATCTCTGTTATAACTAGGAGTGTCAGGACCTTCATCAGTTTTATTTTCTTCACGCAATTTAGCTTCAAGGAAAGCCATTACAGCTTCTGTGTCTTTTAAAATGAGTGTTGTATCTATACTGGAATCAGTGTCCATTGAATCACTTCTGTCACGTAACCTGCTTGCAGATACTAAAGGGGCAGCAGAACCACTCTGCTTATTGATGTGAGGAATAAGTTCAATAGGTATATTTGTGCTAGGTTTATCTATAGTAAAGCTACCTTGCCTCACTAATGGTTTTGAAGACTCCTTTTTTTCTCCTCCAAGTACTTTAGGACTTTGGCCTCTAATGATTTCCTCATTTTTTCTTCTTTTTCCCTCAATCTGTGCCAACTTAATTTCTGCTTTATCTGTAACATGTCCAGGAACATTGTCTTGATTATCCAAAGTTTTGGGTGACACAATAATCTCCTCCCTACCTTTCTCAACCTGGTTTGCAGCAGATTTTGTAGAGGATAGTTTTGAGGGTGTCCAGTGACCTTGCTCCTTTCTTTCTTGTTGTTGAATTTTTGCTAAAGCTTGTTTCACCACAGAAGTTTCTCGGCCAGTTTCAACTCTCTCTTTACTAGAAGAGCTGGGAAAAGAGAAAACTTTGTCTCCAGTAGCTTTGGGTGAAAGACCATTCATTGTTCTGCTTGACTTAGCATCTGAGGCACGAGCTGGAGTTTCTTTCTCCTGAAGTTCAGTGTCTTGCTTTTCACCTATTTCTGACCTCTGATGAGATACAGTTTTTGGTTTTAAGTTTTCATTCACTTTCTCCTCGATGGGAAGCTGTGGAAGTGTCCTCCTCTTTCGCTCACCTTGGCTAGTCATAGAAGCAGCTGAACCAGCGCTTCTAACAGAGATACCAGACTCACTGATGTCAGTGTCTAAAAATGAAAGAGAAAAAATTATTTGAGAAGACATTCAACACCAAGGCACAGAGAAAGATTAAATGTTTAAGACTGCATAAGGCTAATACAACATAAAACAGAACTGAAAAAGCCATCAGTCCATCCTGCTGTTTTATGGCAAGATCAAGTATATTTACACAAATAGAAAAACTTAACAAACTCTATTAGCCAGCTGAATCACATATACAAATGAAGTTTTTATGATCTCACAGTAGGTTAGAATAGGTAAGAAATCACTGTTCTATCAATCAGAACAGCATTACAACAGGAAGTGGAAAGCCAATCTTAGATTCCTAAACATCTTTTGGACCAGATTTCAGAACTAACAAAAAGAGTAAGATCCTCTTTCTTCCTTCCTTCTACTTGCCTGTTCTACAGCTCAATGTCTGTCTCATGGACAGACTACAACCTCTCCCTGTGAGTCCTCACCTCACGCAGTCAAGAATCTGCAGTGCTGGGAGACACTTCTCAGCAATACTGAAAAGCCCCACTCATGAACAAAGAACCTACTATGGCTGAAAAAGCAAAAATAATGTTTTTATCTCAAACAAGACACTGTAGTATAAAAATACACAGAAAACTTATACAAAGCATCAAAAGAATGCAGTACTACTGCTAAAGCACTTTCATTGAATTCTTAGTGTGCACAGAATGAATGCTCCTTCGGCAGAAAAGTATGGCCATCCCATGGCCTGTTGCAAGGAATAACTGTTTTAGAAACCAAACTTTATTTTTCCACAGTGATGATGACTGTGCCCTCCTTGCCCATTTAGCAAACACAGCAGCTGTGGTGCCAGAAACGAGCCTTTATTACTCAAAGGTGATGTAAGTTGCTCTATGAATTGCTCTGACTTTGAATATTTGGATAGAAAAAATTCTTTTTGCAGTTCATTTGTCTGCTGTTGCAATACAGAGTGACACACTTAGTAACACACACCTGTCAATTCCGTTTTTGCCAGGAGAGATCTATAAGCAACTGCTCTGCATACCCTGTTGGGACTTTCCTATCACAGCTTGCCTCCAACTTTGGTTGCTCCAGGAGTCAGAACTGGAGTATAGGGTTTCCCTCTCTGCAAGAATCCTCTAAGCAATTAACTGAATATCAACAATCATGCTGCATGTATACCTGCTACTTTATATTCATGTTCTTCAATTTATCTTTTCTCTTTGCAGTTTCACGCTTTGATGAAGAATTAAAAAGGACTCAGCTTTCTTTTTCTGTAATCTATGTTAAGACACTGATTTGAGAAACAGTAAGTACCTCTGAAATCTAAGCAAGGTTTTCTACTTCCAGGACTGTTTTTTTTTCTTGAAAATTATGAAACAAATTGAAGATTTAATGAAAATCAGTATGATTGCCTTCTGTGAAGATTGACTTCTCTCCGATGTGCCTACCAAATCAAATATTTTATACATAAATAAGCATGTAAATTGCTTCTTGGTGAATTTCAAACAGTATTTAGTTAAAAAAAAGGCATGGAGTTGTTCAGCATCATATTTGGCTATATATGAGTTATGTGGAGTTTAAATACTAAGATTTCTAATGAAGACACAGGCATCTAAGTCAACAAAACATGTTCTGAGAATTGGTTTTTACATGTACATACCACATTTTATTTTTATTACACCTTTCGTGCTTTGGTGCTTTGAATGCTTTATTTCCCCTTTAGTATTTAAGAATTCTTGCAGTACAGGTATGCACTACACAGTAGTTACTTCACTTTATCTCTTAGTTCTTATAATGGTATAAAAAGCCTTTACCTCTCCAAAGAAGATCCTAGGTAGTGCCTTATCTGAACACTACAGAAAACAAAAGACCACCAAAGTTCCCGATTAACCACCCAAAGGATCAGTCTCAATAGCAATGATGTTAAGTGTCCTGCATGTACACACACAATTCTTTCAAATAGTGCAAAATTTGCTCTTCATTTCCATTATTCTGTGTGTATCAGTTTAACTTTTCCCCTTTCCATCTCCTTTGACTTTTAGTATCCTAGGCAAAGTTCTATGCTTATGAGAGGAGGAAAAGGTACAACAGGAGCAACGGTCACGAGTAAGAATTCATGCATTCGTACAGATATCTGCATTTTAAAACATCAAAAGCAAAACTTCTTTGAAAAACTTCTCCCAAAGACGATCACAACCTCTAAAGTGAAATTGGCAAGAAGAAAAAAGCAGAAGAGAAGTAAGGCAAGTAACTAGTTTATAGTCAAGACTAGACGTTAAAGAATAAACCATTTCAAAATCAGAAATGTGAATAATTAAACTATGGACAGACATGCCCTGAACATGTGGCACTCACAAGAAAGGGAGAGAAGGTTGTTCATCACTAAAGAGAAAGTTTCTGGGCTTTTCAAGAAATATTAAAGGTCTTCTGTATTTCCAAGATAAAGAAGGATGCTATGCTTCAGGGGAAGTCTCTCAGGTTGGATTGTTTAATAATCATTACACTGAAGTTCAATTTAGACTAAGAAAGAGGTAAGGAAAGAAACATACTATACAGACCAACCCAAACAGTATTTAAGTGAAAGTTTCTCTAACATTAAACAGTGTATAGACTCTCCAGTTTCAGTAACATTCAGTGTAATACTAGCACTCAACTGCCATGCAGACACCACTACTGCTGAGCTTGTTTTTACACTGTTTCTGCTCAATGAAACAGAATAATTTAATGTGAAAATGAGGCATTAGGAGTAAAAAAGCTGATTAAATACAGTACATAATAATTCTTTTCTCCCTTTCACAGGTTTTTCAGCATAAATTATGACAATAAGAACAGTTTTTAGTACCATTTTCTAATGGAGCAGGCACAGAGGACTCCAGTCTCATGTCATCTTGGTCATGACGTGTGTGATTAGCGGCCAAACTGGCCCACTGCGATACCCAACGTTTACTTCCAGGGTTAGTAGAACCTTCCTATGAAAGAAAAAAAAAGCAGAAGAAAAATTATAACTGTTTGATTAAAAGCATGCCATCTTTCCAGGTTTTTCCTGAATAGATATGTCAGACATTATTTTCCTGGAAGTTGAAAGAAACAGTTTACCTCAATAAATTTTAGAGTCCCCAGCTCTAGAATGGCAAACAGCAAACAAAACCTATATAGCTGCTGAATCAGTACCAAATAAACAAGTTCTCTGCACAGTGAACTTTTAAACACCAGAACCTATATAAAATGTATCAGAACATGTGCTAGTTCTAAGGTCTGGTTATTTTCATCCTCAGCTCAGAAGTGCAAGAAAAGTACATGGGGTGTGGGGGTTTGTTAAAAAATTAAAAATGTGCTTCGGGAAGACAAGAAAGTGACATGTTACCGGTTTAGATGACCCTCTTGTCCAGATGAAATATTGTATTTACTTCATTACAGAAAGACTACCTTAAGGACTGAAAGAGTAATAACTTATGATGGGATGGAAAGGAAATGAAGATCAGATTATTTGTTTGGCCTAAACAGAAAAAGAAGCAAAGATTAGTTTTAACCATCCTACTGGGTAACCATGAAGTCAATGTCAGCAATATTTTAAAATTTTTTTGCACCTAAACGAGAAAGGAAATTAATTTGGTTTCTTGATGTCAAGCCTTTTGCAATCTTGAAAACTTTTTAAATGTAAGAAAAGCATAGAATTAAATTATCTTCTTGTGTTACTACAGCATTTTTTTTTCAAAACCTGATTTCTGAATGTTTCTGTCTTATCAAATTTCTTATCAAATTTACTGTCTTATCAAATGTCTTATCAATATCTTAAAGCCTCTCTTGCTTACACCTCCAAAAAATGTCACCAGTCCTGCTGCATCTTCTAATTTTCACATTTCTATTCAAAATGCTGATTTTTGCCTGATGCCTTAACTATTCTTGGGTTCTAGTCTTTGACCAGGAAACAACACTATACATTCTGTAAAATCTATTTAACAGAACTAGAATGGTGAACAATGTCACCTATTATAAGACAACTTCTTTCAAATTAAAAGTTTGAAAGCTTGAATACATTTGAAATACATTTGAAAAGCTTGAATTTATGATCTTGAATTTCTCCTGAATAATGCAAATGAGCGCAACATCAGGAATCTCTTCCAGAATATCATGAATGTAGTAAATCAGAGATGCAGCAGGTAACTTGTTTGAACTATTATACAAATTTCCGTATTTTTAATAAAATTTTAGAATCAAAATTTTATAAAACTCAAGTCTAACAACAGCAAAGGAAGGCAATTTAATGTTTTGTTATTTATGGGCATTTCTGAAGACAATGCAGGGTACCAGTAAGAATATTACAAAAAACACACAGCATTTATACACTGAAAACTACCAAACCCACATTTTTCTTTCCTATCACTAATCTTTCTTTTCCTGTCTGTACTACTGAACTTTTATCTAATAAAACAACTAATTATATCCAGATCCGAACATGATAGATGTCCCAGTCATCTTTGGAACAGAAAATTTCAACTAATTCTCTCTGTACCACCAATTTCAGAGACACAGGTATGTGGCAGAAATCTAAATTCTACTTCACAATGGAGAAACACACTAAAATTTTGAAGATTAACTTCAGCAAAACAACCTGATAAATTATTTTTCTCTGAATGTAATTACACTGTCAAAAATGGTTTCTACATAGCAGTGAATGTAAATGTGTGCTTTGCCAGCTCTCTGTGTATAAAAGCACAAACAACAACAGAAATACGCAGTTTCTCTTCATAATTAAGCATATCCAGAAGGTGTAAGTTTGTGAAACACATTATCTAAAGAGTCACGTTCAGTTATCCTAATGTTCTTCCTATAATCCATATCAATTTGCAATTTACAGACTCTCAAGTAAGCAATACTCCAAATTCTTTGGTGTTCTCTTGAATACCAAAAGGAATTTCCTTGCCTTTCAGAAAAGCTGAGTTTACCTCTGAGATACTATTTTCACCTTCATGTTAAATCGGCTTTCTCTTATGCTTATCACACATAGTCAACAGGAGTAATAAATATTTGGAAAATGTACCAACAGATTTCTGTGGCTTATTATTCAGCCTCAAGATCAAGGGCTTCAGGCTCCATATTTGAAAAAAATCCACAGCACATACACATTACACCTGAAAGCATCTCCAGTTCTTGGCATTTCAGAGCACAGTAATAGTGTGGGGTTTTTTTAAAATAAATTTCAACAGGTGAATAAAATTAATTAAAAAAATGAAATGTCTTCTCAGACCTATGACTCCAGTCAGTTCAAGTTACAAGAATCATATTATTTCTTCTTGTCATGAATTGCTGTCTTGAAAGTAGTTCTTCCCTCCTCATTCTACCTGCTTCAGAATCATATGCCTCTGGGGTGATCTTTTTACAGATTTCCATACATGACTTATTTACAGACAATGTCTCCAAGTTATTCCTGTTACAACACAGACACCTATCCTAAACAGTTCTTTTTCTCTTCTATTACGGTTATACATGAAAACCCAGCAGCTGCACCCAACTCAGCTATTACTTTGCCAGACTAATTGAACAGCACTGATCTGTTCTTGTAAAGTAAAGTAAGTGTAAGGTAAATCTCCATTCTCATAACTACTTCAGTAGACTTTGTACCTTCTCTAGACTTGTATCCACCCTTCATGACCAAGAATGGTAACAATTCTAGTACTATTATTACAGGGCCTGTGGTGATAACACTCCCCTTTTCTGCTAATACATTTCCTGGGTTTTCAAGGGTCCTGTTTGCCTTTTCACAACCCTGTGACATTGGTGATACATCAGCCTACATTTCAGTATAGCATCTAATTTCAAACAAAAAGTAAGTATCAAACTTCAAACTAAATGGACTGTTCTACAGGACAGGAAATAAGACTAATTTGAGAGGACAAACAAAAGGAAATACAGCCTCTAAATACTCCACTTTTAAGCAGCAATATAGAAAATATTTGCATGAATGAAATGATTCAATATTCAGAATGTCAGTAGTATTATTTATCTGATCTTCAGTGGGAAAGACATAAAGTAGGCATTCAAATCGGCAAAAGGAACATTGTAGTCAATGACATTGATGACCCTGCAGATGAAGAACCAGCTCTAACTGAGCTTTAGTCTTACAAAAAAAAACCAATAACAAACCCCCCAAAAAATCACCAAAACCCCAAAGCATATCAAATGCAACGTTAATAAAACCATTATTTAAGAACCATGCTTAGCACAGACAACTGACCACTGAAAATTAAATGGAAATCGGATGGATGTATTACAGCCCAAATGCCTGCAGTATTTTTATTAACCAAAATTGTATGGTAAGAACAAATAATAACAACAACAATAATATTATCTTTGTTCTCCATTTACTTAATTTTTGGTCTTTAATCACACTTACCTTGGTTGGCAAGTGGCAGCTTATAATATAGAAAATAAAAACATTTAAGTATTTTAAACAGATGGATTTAGTATTTTCATTGCCTATATATAATCATTGAAAAGGCAATAATCAGTGCATTCAGGCTCTCCAACTGTGTCAAGACACTCTCTCTGCATTTTATTTCATTTATGAAACACACTACTCCAAAGTATTTAAAAATTGTTGTATCAAAGAAAAAGCTGAGAACTTCATTAACAAGAAAAGCATTTCTAAGCATTTTATTAATGATACTTCAAAAGCCCTGTAAAGCTAAGACACTTAACTTCAGATTAAGCTTTCAGCTTCCAAAGTGACCCTAGATGACCCTGTCCTGCCTTGGCAGCGGGGCTGGACTGCATGGTCTCCAGAGGTGTCTTCCAACCCTAACTATTCTGTGATTCTGTAAAACTGTTTTTATAAAATCTTTGCAATTTCCCAGGCCATCTTTTTCATCCTCTTGAATAGAAAGATCTTAGATTTTTATTCTTTGCTTTTTCTATGGCAATTGTGTCCTGAATTCACCTCATTCTGCTAATCATGTAAAGGAATAACTGATGGATAGCTGGAATAAGGCCCACCCACAATCTGAGTGGATGCAAAACTGAAATACTGAGCTACGCTGACGTTATGTGACTATTTATCCAAGATCTTCAATGAGGTTTATAAACTTAGAATCTGTAGCTCAGTAATGCAGTAAGTCTTCCAAAACCCACAAGAAGAAAAGTTTGTATGAGAACATGACCCACATACTTTACAAATCCAACACATTTGCCTCTCCCTTTCCTACTGACAAAAACAGAGTGCAAGTTTTTGTGATAAGATTTTAAATGTAACAATCTTCTCTCAGTAGTTATCCTAATGATTTTTTTCCCATTATTTCCCTATAAAAGACACCTCTAATTTTCTGAACTAGCTTCTCTTCTACATTTCTATCAAACAACTTCTACTTTTAACTTTCTTTAGTAAGCTTTCTTCTACCTTCATCTGTCCTCAACTCTTCTTACACTAATCTTTGCTCTATCCATGCTGCTTATGGCAGTTTTGCTCCTTGAATTACTGAATAATTTTCATTTTTTTCCCTATCATCATGCCTTGTAATATTTTAAATTATGCTAATAACCTATTCTTTCCCACTATATAAAGACCTTTTAATGCAGCAAAGCAGTCACAGTAATAAAACAGCATAATTCTTGTAATTTCCACTTAAATGAAAGTGATTTTTAGTATGTCATTGCTAGAAGGTTTCTTAAACCTGCCGTATGATTGCAGAAGTAGTCTCAGTCTTCTAAAAACAAAGCCTTTTATTTGCAAAGTTGACACCTGAAAAGCCCAATTATGTTCATAAAAATAAAATGTATATTCTTCTTCTGCATATGGAATTATGAAAGTGAAAAAATATCAGTACTCGTGAAAACTGACAAGGCACAAAATAGCTGAGTGCTGCAAAAGGCATTAAAAAAAAAAAGAAAAAAAGAATATGGTTATAGATTTGTGCAAAGAAGCAAGGTGAAAAATCTTCTGCAGGACGTGACTATGCTGTATGGCAATCCTTCACTTCAAGCTGTAGCCTTAGAGAAACTAGTCAAAGTTACTAATCTAGACACAGTGACATACTCAGTGTCTCAAGGCTTCACAGAGACATGAGAAAATACACCTCTAGGAGAAAGAGATTTGTAGATACTAAAATCAATGTATTTGCATGGCAGGCACACTAAGTAATACTTTAAGCTCTTGATATCTTCCAAAAAATTGCTTATTTATAAAGTTTGCTAAATTACAGGACCATACTTCAGAAGCAGTTTGCCAAGGGAAGTAGATGTGTTATATGCTTCATTACTGTTACCAGTTGATTCCCCTCCTGCCTGTTCTGTTCCAGACATATTTCAAACCAGTTTATCCATCACAATGATATCAGAATGCCAGCCAAGATTTCAATATGAAATATGATCAATATCTAGCTTGTGTGCATATTCTAAGTAATATATAAAGCCAGGCATTTCCTCTGTTTAATCTTGCACCAGCTGATTAAGTCATACTGTGTCTGAATCAACCAATGTGACTTGTCATGAGTGGCACCTCACTGGAGAACTTATACCATAAATGTAAAAACCTAAAGTCCTCTGGCTTCAGAGAAAAAATCTGAAAAGTATTATCCACCATTTTTTTCCTAGATGACTTTGTATTATGCATTAAGTGCACACATCTTATTTCTGAATTTTAATATAGTTACTTGCTTTGGGCTATAAAACATAACCAGCTTTACCTCAGTTCTGCTGAAGAACTTAGATGAAGTATATGCTGTGCAAAGCAATGTTGTTGCAAGGAAACTTCTGCTACAGTTCCAATACACTGGTGTCAGCGCACACAGAAAGGTAGCCAAGTTTTAAAACACCTCCGCAATGAATTATGCCTGTCTCTGACAGAGAAGTTTTGATAATGCAATAAAGGCCTAGGAGAAATAAAATACTTATAGATCTGAGGTAATCTTTTCCAGGTATGATTTTGTTTTCTGTTTAACACTTACTGGTCCGTTCTTAGTGCTCTCTTTTAGTGGAAGAAAAAAGAAGACCGTCAAAAATTAAATTCTACCTCTGTGTCAAGAAATCCAGTTGTACTCAGTGGTCTTTTTTCTTCCAGCACTACTGTAGCAGAATTTATAGCCCAATCTTTTACTAAATCTTTCTGGTTCTCGTTGATAACAGGCCTATTATAATCCTGGCTGTCATCCACTCCAAATACCTGAAAATGAAACAAACCATTACATTCATTAACCCAATACCATCCTGATACAATGTTCAGTGTTAATGGATGGATGGTGGCATGCTGGATAGTGAGTATAAATAGGTTTTATTGTATTATGCTTATCTGTCACCTTAGTGCAATCTACAAATTAAATAGAAACATCTACAGCAATTAAAAAAGTGAAGGTCTACATCAACATTGTGAAAATTCAAAGAACTGCTAGTTGGAATGGTCAGATATGAAGAAATGACACTTTGATGAAAGGAACAAAAGACAAAAGCAAAATCATTGCAAAAACCATTTTACCAATTAAGGGAAAAACCCAATAACAAGAATCACCAGATTTTCAGATTTTTGCTATTATCTAATGAGAATAAGAAATACTAATTCTTGCATTTGTTATTAATATGCTTATTGACTTGTTTCTCTAATATGAACAAAATTTCAGTTTTTCAACTGTTAGAGACTTGGCAGATGTTGAAAGTCCGCCAGGTCTCATGAATCATGTAACTCATCTCATCCAAGATATGACTTGGCATAGCTCTTTTACTACTGTTTCCTAATGATGCTTGTATTAATCTCTTCTGCTTATGCAGAAATAATTTTCCCATGACATTTCAAAAACATTTCTCAGAAAAAAATACTAGAAAAACATTATTACTAAGGCAATTTAGTAATAAGAACCTTAGCAGAAGAACCACCATACTGTTTGTCAAATTTCTCAGGAGTTATAGAAAACAGGGAATATGAACTGCTTTCAGAATTGATGTATAATCAAAGACATTTTAGAAAATATCTGTATCTTGGAAACATGTAATTTAAAAAATTTTCAAATTTCTGCCTAAGAAATAAATACACTACTTTATTACTAGGGACTTAGACATTAAAAAATTACAGAATAAAATGAACCTCCCACACACATTAAAACTGGTTGCCAAAAAGTAACAGTAAACATCAAAAATTTTTTTTTGTCATCTTCATGTATGTTATCCTCCTGTAATAAACACTATTAGTGCAGAATAGGAAGAGGTGTACAGAATTCTTTTTTCTACAAAAGTGTGCCATAATTCAGTTTTGCACAGCAAATCTAGAGGACTGGTTTATTACAATTCTGAACAAGGTTAGTGTCTTCAAAATGGATTCACCACTAGATGGCCACAAACCATAATGTTGTCAGCTTCCGAGAAGCAGACAAAAGATAAAACAGTAGTTAAGCACCTTGTCATTCAACCCCTTATGCCCTTCTAACTGTACAGGAGGACCTTGCTACAGCATTACTACATTCAGACCTGAGGAAATTTTCTCAAATGCACTGAATTTGTATTTTGCTCTCATGAGAAAGCCTTATAATTCAATTCTTATCATTCAGGCACTGCTTCCCAAGTTTTCATTTTATACATAAATCACATCTAGAGTATCTGGATAAGAAGTTGCTTAATAGTATTTACAAAATATTTATTTTCCTTTTATAAAAAGAGAGTGTTAAATCTTAAATTTTTGCTTTCATAATATACTTTTGATTTGTACAGTTGTAGCAATTTTTGAAGATAGAAACCAGTTACCATCCACTGACAGCTTTCTTTGAATATATCACTATTCTGCAGAGGTTTCTTTCTTTGTGTACCACAGTTTCATTGATTACGGAATTTTACAAGTTCTTTTAAATGAAACAAAATTCTGGTATTATCACATGAACACCAGAAGGAAAATATGAATTCCACACTTCCATATCTAATTGGGACTACAGCAGCAAATTGCTGCCTGTAAACTGCTTCATTTTATCTGACAGCACATTCATATACCATGTCAAATTTCCTTACTTGTATCAGAAATAACACTTCTTTCAGTCTTACCTTTTCTAGTATTGAACTCATGTTTAAGCAAATTCTGTTATTCTTCTATTACTGAAATTATTGCAAAACCAAATTTGAATATTGCCTATTTTTTTTCTGTGAAAGGAGATACGGATATCACTAAAACCGAAGCAATAGTGCTCCTAATGCTCTTTCTCTCTAAACAGTGGGGATATCAGAAGAGATAAGGAAAATATTTGGGTACAGTATTATTAGAAAGAAAACATCTTCTTCAATAAAAGTATGTTTTTTTACTACAATGTCCTTCTACATTTGATATGTGCATGCACCTATCCTAAGTTCCATGGCTACACAACTGCAAAGCTCCTCACAAGAAAGAAATGCATGTAAGTGTGATGTAGCCCAAAGACTAAATTTCATACTTGTGATATATAAAAACCCCTTGAAAAGATTGTTACTAACACATAGTTAAGAATTTAAATACTAAAACTATTCACAAGATAAAACAACTCAAGCAATGAGTAACAAAATGTAGATCATCACTTACACATCAGTCCCACACCCGCAGAAAAGCAATGCTATCAGAATTTCAGGATTAATCAATCCACATACTTCATTTATCAAATAATGAGGATATGCCCTCGACAGAAACAGCCATGTAGTAACCTGAACGTTTCTGCTGGAAATGATCTCTCTACCATCTAGAAAACACAATTTGTACTTTCTGAGCTGCTACAATATGTGTGTGCAAATAGCAGGCTGCTGTGACTGAAGTTTGAATGGATAGAGATTTGTATCTTCCTACAAAGACTAAATTACATTTTTCAAGGCCTCAGTTCTTTAGATGTTTCTGTTCTTTAAATATCTTCATGATTGCAAAATCATTTAAGGGAGGTCTAGGAGATAATCAAACCAAGAGAATTCTGAGGAAATGTTGATGACACATATTGCTGCATCTCTCATCTACTTAGACAAAAAGACTGAACTTCTTTCTGTAAAGCTTGTATTTGTCAGAAGCAATGAAATGTATTTTGATTAACTGTGTTTTGGGAAAGACAAACATGAAGCCAGGTTCTGTAACCAATACAGATTTGGACACATCAAGCTGATTGAAAAATGAGAAGCAAGCTTTTGTTTTTGATAAAGGAGGTAAAATAATTCCTTGTATTCTATGTATATGACTAACCATCACAAATCCCACATATCCACCATACAGCTGTCAATGAAAATAAAGATTCCTAAATAATTTACCCTTTTTAAATAGCACTGTAAACAACAGGGACTTTCACAGTAATCTGGACTTGCATTTTTTGAGAGAATCTGAGGAATGAGGAGTAATGTAAAAAGAATAAATAAAAATAAAGAACTACTAGAAGTATTTTAAAAACCCGACAATATTAATGCATTTTTTAAACAGGTGTAATTTAAAACTGAAACTACCAGAGGAAGGTATTTCCAAGGTATCACTTTCCTATAAGCAATCATTCCAGAAAGCTGGAAGTATTTGCCCTGCTCTGTCCCATTGTTTATTTTTCTGAAATTATATTTTAGCAGGAAGATTACATTGTCCCATCCTGATTGTTTCAAGTTTCATGAAGTTACAGAACAAAAACCAGGATGAAAATTTTCACAGAAACCCTGTGACACCCCACCAATCTGCACCATTTCATGGGGTTCTTGCAGGGTCTACGCCACATGCTGTAATGGTAGAACAGACACAAACATGGTGTAAACTGTGGTGGTTGTGGTGTTTAAAAGTAACTACTTTATTGTTATGAAGCATGAAACAATTTCCATTGCAAATCAGAACATTTTAAGTGGCATGGGAATGACGAAATACTGTAGAAAGTCAAGACCCATCTATGAAATGTTCTTGACATAATTTTGTTTAACCTGCAATCCAGCTGGCCTTTTAAGCAAATGGATTGAGAGGTGATACAAGAGAGACGTTGTCTAACTGGGTAGCTCAGCAGGGGCCATGAAGATGGCCAAGCGTAGAGCATTTTACCCGTGGGGAGAGTCTGTGGAAGCTTGATTTGATCACTTTGGAGATGGGAAGGCTTTGGGGTTGCCTAACAGCAGCCCTGCAATGGAAGGCGTATCAAGATGACAATCAGGCTCTTCACAGTGCTACACACTGCAGGGGCACAAGGGACAATTCATGTAAGATGAGACAGGCTATGAAGAAAAGCTTTTTCACTCTGAGGACAATCAAACAAGCTTGCCTAGTCTGCCCACGTAGGGCATGAAGACCCAAATGAATAAAGTCCTGGGCAACCTAGCTGACCTCAAAGCTTCTTTGAGAAGGGAGTTGGATTAGACATCTACTTTCCTGGTCCTTTCCAGCTTATGTGATTCTATGTTTCATAATAGCAGTGATCCTACATAATAACTTAGCATCTCAGGTCCCCTAGTGCAAAGTATTGAGAAAGCCCCAAGTATCCCAGAGCAGCAGTGTGTCGCCCTGAAAATGAAGCCTTCTGATAATGTTTTCATAGTTTTAGTTACTTTCCCATGAAAGTCCTGTAAACATAAGTTGTTCATCACATTCCTTCTAAGAAACGTCTTCTGATGGATGTTTGTCATGGCCAGTGTTTCTGGGAAGGTGGTAACTTAATTATCCAATCCCTGGTCATTGCTGACAATCCTGGAGTCAGAGAATAAAAGGTACAGGTTTTTGTTCTGACACTGAGAGTGGTCATGTGAATCATTTTGTGTCCTTTAGTGACAGCAGGGAAAAGGTGAGCTCCTGGCACATACTTTTAAATTTCAAAGCAGTTAAGCAAGTCCTCCGAAGATCCCCTATGATAATCCATTTACATTCTGCAGTTCACCCAGTAAAACCAAGGGACAAAACAGCAGGCTAAAAATTATAGCAAGTCTCAAAGCACTATCTTGTTATTTCCTGGATTGCAAACTTGCCCTGAAGAAATACAGAAGGAAACAATGCAGTAACTATTGGCAAAGCAATTGTAGCTTAATGAGGATATTCACAAATTCCATCCATAGCAGCAACAGTTTTTCCAATATTCTGAGAATAGAACCTTATCTATATTTACCAGTAATTGTAAAAATTATTTTTACAAGTATTAACAAAATCTGTCTAACACAATAAAAGCAATATGCAAATCTTGCATAAGATACTGGGATACTTTTGGAGACAGCGTGAGTTACAGGACCAAGTCTGAGACCACGCCTTGGTCTCTTTGGCAAGGGCTAATTTCGTAGAAAGCAGAGTATGCTCTTTTGGCAGGTCATCTACACTTCCCTGTGACAACAGCTCATGATTGAAAGTTCACCTGCTCATCAACATAGCTGCAACACAGCTCTAACACAAGCTAGCTTTAGTGATCAGGAATTGGTCTTGTTCCCTCTGTCTTTCCTGCCCCAAAGTTGAGTTAATTAAGATGAATTAATATTTTTTTGTAGCAGAGATGAACTACACTAGAGGTGAACACAAAGACTTCAGAATTAACTATCAAGATGACTCTTTAAAACCACGGAAGCCTATTTTCTTTCTTTATATATGCAATACTTTTAAGAAATTAAAATAAAAAATGGTCAGAAAAAAATAATGGCGACAAGAACCATTTTTTCAGATCTCACCTGATGGTCTTCTTATGTGCCTTTTATAAACTTTAAAGTTCTTGACTAAAAAAAAAACTTTTTCCAGTTTTATCTCATTTAGATGCTTTTCAAAGTTCATAATATCTAGACTTCATACTTGCTTTACCTTTACACTGTTTCATGGTGTATGAAGATCACACTGCAGTTCTAAAATACTGTAATTATTCAGTATTTAATGACCAGAGAACTAGCTCCTCCTCCAAATCATTACTGAAGATACTGATGTAAATGGAAAAAAAGTATAATTTCAGACTTCTAATAAACATGTTCACTCAGTTTTACAGCAAATTGTTTATATTAGAATGGGAAAATATGAAGAATCCTATCTAGTTTTAATATTTTTAGTTTACCAAGTTTCCCCAATAATCTTACTGCTAAAGTCTTAATGAAAAGGGTATCTAGTAATTAGTAATAGCATCAATAAAATTACCAGAAAGCCAACAAATAAATATTAAGAATTCTAGCTGAAATTCCTATTTATTAATGATAGCATTTGAAAAGTAAAGTTATTTCAATAATTTTTTTCTATTCTTTCAGATCCTAACAACAGTCAGGGACATAATCTAGAAACATATTTATAGAGATCATGATTTGAATGCTATTAATTTCAGTGTAGGCAATCTGTATAAAAGGAACAGAATAAAACCCAATGACAAGAAAGACAAAAAGAAATTCAAAGATGAACAGTTAAAAAAAATTAAAAAGCAGAGCAATGGTAAGGAACAAGGGGCTACACTGTACAGGGCATTAAAGAAGGATCATGGCAAAATAAACAAGGAACAAATGATTTAATTTGAAATAAGATATTTGCCATTATAAAGTGATGGGAATGTAAATTATGATAGCAATTGTGTTTCATAACCTTTTAGGGTAAAGGAAGATGATAAGCATATTTTTTTGTCACAGAAGTCAATAGTAAATTTCAGAAACTGAGCTGTGAACTGATAGAGTCAGACCAGCAAAAACCAAATATATTAAAAAAAAAAAAAAAAAAGAAAAAGTATAGTTTTGGAAATATAAGCAGGATTTCAGGATTTCAGCACAGTTTGGGTGTACTAAGAAAGAAGAAATTGTAAATAAACCACACTCAGAGGATGACTGATTGATTGACAGCAAGAGAGGATTCCAGAGAGCAAGGAAATGGAAAAGGCTTCAGATCGTCTCAGCAGATCGTCTCGGTAACGCTGCATTTGGTGTTCAGACTGAGCTCCTGACAATTCTTCCACAGAAGGTAGTTCAGACATTCATAATACACAGTAAATTGGTCCTTAAAAGTCAGTTACTGATCATAGAGAAAAGACAAAAGGCAAACTTTTTTTCCCACCTGTCACAAAATGAGGTACAATGCCTCAGCTCACTTTGTGTTTAGCTATTCCGTGAACTGCATTTAACCAAGCCGCTTCTGAGGACTTTAATTTTAATAGTTTTTGCTTGTTCTTGGCAGTTATCCCGGTCATCCCAGGCAAACAGACTGTGTTCTGTGCAGGGCATATCTCATGAATAGCCATGGATTTTCACAGAAGCCATTTACGTCATTTTAACTCCCTATCAAAGTTACAGAATCAGATGCAAGATGCTCTGGTATAAAAAAAACCACATAAGGAAATGTAAAGGATCAATGTGCCAAGTCTAAGCTTTCTCTTACCAGACACCAGTTACATATTTAGATGCATACATATTTTGTCCCTGTTTGCTACTGTGAAGAATTAATTTTCTTTAGGATTCCAAATTAAAAAGGAAACAAGTTTAGAGGCTGTAAAACTCCTTTCCTCATAAGAAGAAGATAATAAACATCCTCTGAACTATTTACAAAATTTATAAGCTCAGATAACTGGATAGACTTCAAATGGTCTGCTATTTTTTCAGCACTGTACTCACAGTCGTTCTGCAAAGAAAACACTCTGTGGGGCTCAAGGCATTTCTCTCAAAGAAACTGCTGAAGCAATGGTAAAAGCAATTAAACCCAGAGAGTTGTAAAAAGACATGAGACCCAAAAGTGATTTTCTGAAAATAGATATGTCTACCTCGCTTCCTTAAACAGTCATTGAAACATACTGAGATTTTTATTTTTTTTTCTCTTAACTTACTCCCAGCCCATCAATTCTTTCCAGGTAGTTTTTACATTCACAATACTGAAAAAGTTGCTGAGAGCAGTTCCATAACATGCATATTAACTCAATAACCAGGAGAATTATAACAATCTGCAAGATTATTGATAAATTTTTAACGTTTGCAACAGAGACGACATAACCTGGTATACAAACGTTATGAACACTTAAAGCAATAACAATAAATCATTCAAAAGTAAACATTCCTTCAAAAACACATTAGCCAATATTATAATATGGTATGAACAGATATACTCTGGGAGTAAAAAGAATAAGGAGATTCCATTTTATAACAATCATCTTTCAGAACAGAATCCCATTTATACCCACACTAAGGAAAGAAAAAAAAAAGTCAAACCAAACAAATAAGTATCATCATGAGCAGAAAAATCTAGAAAACAAAAATGGAAAATGCATTGTCTACAGTGAACACTGATACAGTTTTCCCTCCATAAATACTATTCCAAAATTTTAAAGAGGAAAGGAGAATCTCTCTCAAGATTGTAGATTTTATGTATAATCATTGCACAGTGTATAATCAAAATTCAAGGTGATAGATTCCACATTGACAAGATCATTACTATTAGGGTGTGTCTATCTACATAAATAAAGACTTTAAAACATCTACAATATGGCGCTTGCACTGAAAATAAAATCATTACATGGTTAGAACCTTTATGAAGGTGGCAGAACGATGGATTGAGGTTTGATTTTGATACTTTTTTTGAATCTTCTGTTTGGGAATCAGTATGGATCAAATTAATTTGCAAACTAAATTCACTTTGCTGATGAAAAAATCCATTATCTTTTAGGAAATTTAAATGAAAATAACATAAATCAAGTAAAAAATCTGGGGACCAAAGAAAATTTTAACGCAAATTTTTCCATATGCACATGAACTGCTATAACCTTCCAGATTTCCTGGTTATCTGACAGGGCATGAAACACTCATACAGGCTTCAGTTCTCCTCCATCCCTTCCCTTCCCACACATGCACAGGAGAGCATACATCTGCAATAGCATGTTCTACAAAATATTTCAATTTTTAAATACCCTAAAATGAAACTGGCTGAAGAAGAAAGAAAACTAAAAACCCTACACAAAACAAATAGAAAAAAGCCCTCAAGAAAACCCCCAAAGAATCAAAAAAAACCCATTAAATTGATTTTTATTTACTGCAGTAGCCTTAAATTAAAAAGTATTTAACATTCCAAACACATGCAGAATTATTTGCACATTCATTTATTAATATTTATTACTGGCAGTACTTTGCTTTGTTGAAAAAGGAAAGTCATTAGCATGATAATTTGGTTTCTTTATATCTATAAAAAAGGAAGATGAACTGTAGAAGCATCATTTTGAATTCTTTCATCCAGTGACAGACTTACCTTTTCCGTGGCCTATGAAGATTTTTTAATGTGATATGACTGCTGAGAACGACTTTCCTCTAATAAAATTGATTTATTTAAGAAACATAAAATGGATAGAAAATTTACAACTCAGAGATAAAAAGAAAGCAATTGCTAAGTGTTAACAGAAGAAAGCACCGAATCCTTCTAAAGAGCATAAAGGCTGGATGTAAAGGTAAAACAAAGCCTACAATTCTGCCCCATGTACCTATGTACATATGTATTTTTTGTGGTAAACTTAACACTGAAAAGACATTCTAAATTAAATCAAGATCTTGAATTTGTTTTATTTTGTACTTAGCTGTTAGCTACAACAATAAGACCACTATTCTGCTAGAGTAAGTTGTGTCTTTCTGATGCTATTTGAGTAGAGGATATTTCATGCCACATATGTTCAAGGTGGGCTTTGTGGTATGTAAGAGCAGCTTGCTTTCTTAACACATTCATGAAATTGCTCTCAATGCAATTTTTAAAAGAGCTCTACAAGTATAAAAAGAGATCCATCATCTGTATTTTTCCTCATGTTATTAATATATTTATTTTCTGAATCTTAAGACTACTAACCAATTCATACTTCTCTATGAATTTAAGAGACATCTGAACACCTGGATGCAGAAATATCATTGGATAAGGAAGGGACTTTTAGAAAGCAAAGTTTAGTGTTATTTTTCAAGTATACTCTATTAATAAAGAACATTAGGACACAACCATAAATTTCTACTTGCATCTTTCTTTAATGTTTACAATTAAAAATTATGTGTATATGTACTCTATTCTTTAATCTTAAAATAAAATATTTTTTTAAAAAAATTATTTGAAAGCAAATTTTAAGTTGTAAAAGACACAAGCCATAATGTATTTGAAAAATTGCATTTTAGGTAAGTAGCAGACGTACAACCCAATACAGTCATGACTGCAGATATGTGATTATCCCTCTCTGTTAGGGAAAAGAATCAAAATTAAAAAGCTTTTCCCTGTTACTTATGAAATGTTTTCCTCTTTTTTATTCTGATAACTAGTTTTTCTCACATTCTCTTCTCAGAAGTCAGGCATTCAAATGGTTGAGAAATAAAGGTTCTATCATTTGCTATTCTATTCCTTTTCTGCTACAGTGACAATAGTTTTTCTTAGAGGCTGAAAGAGCACCAGAGGAAGAACTGGATCCTTAGCAATTTAAATGAAATAAAGATGCTGAATAAGCAGGACAGCATTGTTTCTGGCTTTTAAAAATCATTTCACACAAGCATCTATTCTTCTTCAGCCTATTTCCTAGAATCTTTAGTAAGAGGCTACACTAAGCAAAAATAGTACTTTTGAAATAAGTAATTCAGCTCAACACTAAGATTTTTACTCCTCTTTTCTTAGAATTACATAGAGAGATGGTTGTTTTCCTTTTTTTTTCGTTCTGATAATTTTAACTTTGACTTCCTGCATGTTTCTATTGGACTATTAATGCAAAGAAGCATTAGTAATCCCACCTTGATTTTTTACAAGTTAATAATGCTCTTGCATTTGTGGTTTGCTCTTACATTCTTTTCTAGAGAAAAAAGAAGTAAGGCTAAGGGAAAGAATGAGTCACACTTGGGAGTAATCTTTGGATATTTTGGTCATTCTCATCTTTTTGTCCATTAAAAGGGAAAAAATATACAAATCCAGAAGTACATCATACCATTGAAAATGCTTCAGGTAAACCAAACCCAGATTTTAGCACAGTTCTAACATAAACTGTTACTGACAAATATGCATTATTTGTGCAAATGTTTTAGAAAATGATTGATGCTATTTGTAGTGCATTTTGATCCCAATCCTAGCAAACTAAACTCTTGAATTTCAGTTAAACTTTTGACCAAAGAGACACCCTTAAATGAGATTCAATTGAGCAGGCATAGTAACTACTCAGAAAAAGGACTAACTTGCCAACAGTGACAGAGTGGTTAAACTGAAATAATTGATAAGATGTATACCAACAATTCTCTTAAATCCTCAATAAAGAAGCACAGGAGTCAACAGGCTAACAAAAGTCTTTATCTTATATCTCACTTATACCCCTTTGGCAAAGTAAGATTTTCCAAAGCATTAGCAATTTAAAATAGGAGGAAATCAAAGCTGAGCTCAGCAGGAGGACAAAATTCTGGCTTCCATTTGGTTTAGATTTTCTTTGTTGGCTGTTTTTCTGCACTACATAAAAATAGTATCGCAGTACTTCGTATTACCAAATCAAATAAGAATTGCATAGCAGGGCTCTTTGATCTGGGTGTAAAATACAGTGTTCATAAGATTTCAACACAAATACCATGTGAAATGATATGGAAGACCTTGAAGAGAAAGCATCTCCGCTTTACCTCATAGTAAAGCTTTAATTCCTAGTGGTAACACCTTTTAAGTTAGTAGTGATGGAAATTTATGATACCCAAAAGCTTTTATACAGCACTAAGATTATTAAGCAGTATTTTGCTATTATACTTAAGGCTTCCTTACACTTCCTGTTCCTGAATCTCTCCTGTAACAGGACAGATTTGCTTCAAACAAAAAAGTTACTTTAGATAATCTGAATGGGTACTGAAGGTCACAAAAATTTTGAAATTTTATTAACACTCTCAGGCACATGGTGTGATTCTTGGAATGTTCTGCGTAGGGCTGAGAGTTTGACTCAATGATCCTAATGGGATCCCTCCCATCTCAGCATATTCTATGATTATAAATATTAGACAGTATTAACATTTTTATCAAATACATAAATTGTCTATTTTCAAATGTTAATACTTTGTGTGCTTTCCAAAAAAGCACTGTTGAACTACAATATTTAGCTAAAACAAGACTTAGAAATTTTCTGGTGCAATTTAGTTGAAGATTTATAATTTAAGAATAAAATGTAGAAATTTGTAGTTCTTTAATATTTACTTGTTTCATTTGGAATGCTTTTAGTTCCCACTTAGTTTTTGAATATTGATTCAAAGAAGTAAAAAATTTCCTTTTCAGAACCCATAAGAGGTGAAACTATTATCTTTATTATTTTATTGCAGGTGACACCCTTTCTTTTAATCCCTGTCTCCAAATGCTCCAGAAACACCTTTTTAAAAAGAAAACTATCTATAATAAAATGTCCCATTTCCCCACTACTTCAGATTTTTTTTTAAAAAATCAAACCAGTGAAGCTAGCTTGTCTTGCAAAAAGCTGTTTTCAACACTAGCCAAAACTATTTCTAAATGTATTCATGTATTTGCTCAGCTATAAAAAGTTTCAGACATGCAAATGAATCCTTAGATAATCCTATAACAAGTGATGAATTTCCTGTTTAATTAGCAAAACCCTAGCCTAGAATTGGGTGCAGGCATTCTACTGTAATAGATTATCTAGGAAAACACAACAAAACCAGAAAAAAATCCATTTCAAGACATGTTAAGTGAAATGATTAAACATAACTTCTGCTACTCATACTTTCCTGTTGAATCCAAAGAAAAATTATTTGTTTTTAAACTGCAAATACAATTTGTATTGTTATTGATATTTCTATTGTTACCAATAAGCAAACTAGGAAATTTACACTGCTATCATATAAACACACCTTTTGAAAATAAAAGCATTTTTTTACTTACTCTTTATAGCTGACACTGAAATTTAAGTTACTGTTATTGAATATACTTTTAAAATAAGTATATAAAACTGTTGCAATCTACATCTCTATGATAATTTGGATGGAACCAATTTATATAATGAAAACTAGAGATAACAGGCTTTCAAGAACAAGTGAGTATTTCCACAGGGACATAAAATATCCTCAAAGAAATATCAGTTAAATTATTTTTGGTTCCTTGTATATTTATGGTACTGAAATATGTTGAAAACACATTAAAACTACCAAACTTTAAGAGAACAACAGTATCAAACAAGGAATAATGTTTAGCCAAATGCCTGCTGCTGCTCTTGCAACATTTCATATTTCAACATTATAGTCTGGTTTAAAGACTTGAAAGAAATGAAGTGGTAGAGAGCTGCCCACACAGCCCATAACACTTGTAGTATCAGAATACATTTCAAGTTTCTCACCTTGTCAATCATTTTACGGGCTTCCATTTCTTCAGGATTGGGATTTTCCAACTCAATAGTGTAAGTACCTTTGTCACTCTGGTCATCCTCATTGTCCTTTTCACTAGCAGCAGAAATGTGTTGGCTCTTCAACTTTTTGTCCATCTCCTGGTTCTGATTAGGTCTATGGCCAAGGCTTCCTGAACTCCTTAACAATGCAGCTTGTAAGGCAGGTAATGCAGCAGAGGGTTCTTCTGATTTCTGGTTTAGAAGTTTGGCATGAACACCATGTACTGCTCTGTGATATGATGAGCCAGCTTGCACAGGTGAAGGGACTTTCTCTCCTGATGCAGGTTTCACTCTTTCAGCTCGTGTGTGAGATGTGGGAGATGGAGATTCTGGGCATAGAGCTCCTACATTCTGAGAAAAAGAGTAAGAACGTCTCTTGCGAGGATGGTCTTCATCAAAAAACTCAATCATAAAGGCAGTCTGACTCATACCAGCTTGATCTTGCTGCTTTTCTGTTGAATGAACTTTCTGGTGTGACTTTTTCAGCTCTGCATGATGATGCCTTAAGTGCTCTTCAAGTGCTGCCCGTTTACTGTAATGCCGGTGTGCACCAGTATTTTCTGAATCACTTTGTGTGCCATCATCATGCTTATTCCCTACAAGCAAAGCAAAACAATGCATAGCACAGTGAAAAAAAGAAAGACTCCAACATAACAGACAAAAAAAAAAAAAAGGAGCAAACTAGGAATGAAAATTGTTTCAAATCGGATTTCTGTTTAAACTTCAACAGCTTACAGTACTTGGTTCTGCAAATTTGGTACAGCTCCTGGAAATGCAATCAACTTGCTACAAGTCAAAGAATGAAACATTTTAGAAGCTGATCAGTAACAGCAGTGCATCTGAAATATCTTTTCCCCAATATTTTCATCTGTGAATACTTTCCAGTGACATACAAAAGCCAGCATTTTACTAGCTGTACTATAGTATGTTTTTGAATTATATCAGTTTTGTTACAGAGCCAGTTGATTATAAATGACTACTGACACATTCCAGGCAGGGTTAAGAAGAAAAAGAAAACCCTAACAAAATCCTTCCAACAGTGGAAAGAGAGACACAGTTCATTGCTGGATTCCTCCCACATTTACAACAGTTTATCATGAGAAATGTCTACTTAAAATTGGACTGAATTCTTTATTACTCTTCCCAAGATGAGCAATGAGTTTTTCCATAATTCACCCCACTCAGCATTTGATGTGTGCATGTAAAATGGTTGTTATTACTTATTCATTCCACAAACTACTCTGAGATCTATGAATAAGGATTATGCATTTCATAAATCATAAATACACCTACAAAAGTACTTTGCAATGATACCTGAAAATGTACGGAAGGCTGGATACTTGCACACAGTAAGTGTATTTTACACAGAACAACCTTATGTACAAGGAAAGTGTCAGTGCTCTTAAATTTTAGCTCAGTACCTGGGAAGAAACAGTTTCATCCTCTTTGAACTCCTCTAGTTCGAATTTTGATTATATGCATATAATATACAATTTCTGTATTTTTGATTTTCAAGAGGTTAGCTTTTTTAAGGTTTTTTCATTTAAATAATTAGGATATGCAGCTTCTATTCAGTTAAGTAGCAATTACATATTGGCTAGTATTACTTATCAGACAAATACCACTAAAAAACACATCTTAAATCCCAACTCATATTCCTGTTTTCTACTTGTTAGAATACTGCCTACAAAAATTATATGATTCATATATTTCCAAATAATAATAACAACAACAACAACAATAATAATAATAATGCAATATCAATACCATAATAAAAGTAATAAAATCTAATTTTAGCAGTGGGACTTCAGTACAGAGTATTATAAGAAAAAGCTGAGGAGAAAAAGAAAAAAGCTTTGAGTTTTTATTAAAAAATCAAATTTTCAAAGTACCTAGGTATATTTACTATCTAAAAATACTACTGAAGAATGAGATTACAAACAGGCCATAGAAGATTACAAAATTCAGATATTTGTTACGGCCATATCCCATAACTTACACCTCTTTCAGATGAAAAATAATTAGACTTTGAGTAGTTTCTGCCAGGAAAAGGTTTATAAACAAAGCTTCTTCTATTTATCGAAGTGTCACGGCTAGTATGTTAAAGAACATTCATTAATACAATACATGAAGGCCAAAGAATGTGATTTACACCAGAAGAAATAATATTCTATTATCTTTATGCTAGCACATTAATCTAATTCTGCTTTCAGAATTTTATTTTTAGGAGTCAAATGATAATGTTAGACATGATAATGTTGCAGAAGGTTGAATGTTGTAAAGCTGTAGAAAAAGTTCAGCAGAAGTTTTCATTCTGAAAGTTTGAATGGTACTGGAATCTTCATCTGAACATCACGACTATCTGCTTCTCTATTCCGTTAAGTGACACTCAAAGTACACCTGTCATGTGTAACATTTGATTTAGTTTAATTTGGTATGTCACTATCTGCAATAAATGAACATGTATGATCCGGAACTCCATTCAACAGCAGCACTCATATGAACACAACAGTCCACAAGCTGAATATAAAAATTGAAGCTCTTCCTTTATTTCTGATTCCTGACTCAAACTTGACCTCACTAAACATGATCCATATATGCAGAATGAGTACATGGTATATTCTTTAACATAAATTATTTTCTTAGAACACACAAATATTCACAGAAAATATGCTATTGAAAGAGCTGCTAAAAGCATAAATTGAACTTCAGAGCTTTGATTCTAAACAGCAATTCATGTTTTTGAAGTAATTCATGAGAAGGAGTGAGATATATAAAATCTACCTAAGGTCTGGGTTTTTTCCTTTTCTTTTTCAAGATCAGTGTTTAAATACCTAATGTTTTCAGCCACACTAGAACATCTCTAATTAGCATATTGACTGTAAAATGATTCAGCATTTTGTTTCTTACACCCTTTTTAAGAATTCAGCAATAAAATTTCCCAGCCCGAATCCTTGCACACGTGTCGAGTATCTGTGATTTCATCTTAACTCTGCAAGGACCCTTTGACTGCATGCTGGTGAGGAACTGCTGCTTTCAAAACTAAGCATAGCTGGAATTATTCACTTTACCTTTCAGTCTCTTCAAGTACACTGGAACGTCACTCTTAATACTTTTGGAATCCTCTTCCGTTGGCTCCCATATCATTCTTGGAGGATTATTCTGTGCAAGCCAATCTGCTACTTTGCTCTCCGCAGCCATCATCACCGTCTGAAGCCCTGGCAGGTCCTGACCACTGGAGGAAGAAGGTTTCTTCGACTTGTGACGCTGTTCCGATGTGAATTTTGTCACGTGATCTTTGATCTTTACTTTTCCTGGAGTGTTGTCATCAAATTCAATGGTAAAGGAAGCATGCCCTGAAGCTGCTGTGTGGGAGCTTTGGGTATCTTTTGTGGGAATTTCATGAATAGTGCTCTCTGCTACCTGTGAAGCTTGCTGGCATTCTTTAGTAGGGATTTCAAAATAACTGGGCTCCCTACAGAAAGGATAAAGTTCTTCACTTGCAGATGCAGATCGCTCCTCAGATTGCTTGGCATCTGTGCTGCATCCTATTAGGAAAAATAAAAAAAACAGATTTCACAATACTTGGGAACTTCAAGGTCTCCAACAAGTTTCTAAACTCCTGTAACGGCCTCTTGAGTAATTTCTGGAATAAACAGTAAGATTGTGGAGTGGACTGAGCTCTGTAGTTCTGGAAAAATAGTTCCAGAGTTACATATAGGAAGTATTAATGAAAAGCATTTTCATTAATAAAGTTTGAACTTCAGCTATGAGATGTATAAAGTGGCAAAAAGCTCATTTAGAATTTGCCAAAGTGCATGCAAAATATTTTTAGAAGATGTAAAGGTCAGATGAGTTATTTAAACATGGAAAATAGGTAAATCAAAGTGGCAAAATTGTTGAAGTGATCATTAGCACAATTCCAATCTATTGGTAAAAACATCAAGTCAGGGTGCTCCCAAAACAAATGATAATGATCTTTCATCTCCCACAGTGGATAAAAAGCGTAATTTTGTTTGGCAAACATTCTTCAGAAAAACAATTCACACATTAATGCAAGATAAACATTAATTCTGGCTTGAAAAGTTAAACACTGCTATGCACTGGAAAGTGTTTTGGAATGGAACCACTTTATGTTTATACAAAAGATAAAACCAAAGAATTGAGCTAAATCCTACTGTCATGTTATTTTACTTGTTGCCTATAGTTTGAAGATGAACAGAAAAACAGCTGGAAGCACACAGAATGTTAGCAGACCATGCTCTCACTGGCTAAAAAAAAGCTGGCTAAAGAAAGTAGAAAAAGCACGGTAGTAATTTGAAGTTCCACTGTATAGCCTAAATGAAAGCTAAAGCTTCCTGTGGTTGCTGCAAAGCTACCAATGTGCCTTTAAGGAAACAAACTTGATTGCATTTTATGAACTACTAAGTCAGCCAAAATACCTGGTGCAGAGATGCACTAAAGATACAGAAGCTTGAGACCTTAATAGTAACGGCAACTTAGATTCAAGCAAAAGAATTCTGAATAGTTCTGAAGCAATTTATCTTGGACCACTCTAAGATGTTTAAGATATCATTTCATGTTACCAAGTAAAGAACTGAGACTAATCGATTTTAGGTAATGAATAAAGCTACCCTACATCAGCTGAGGAAGTTAATATTTGTGCATGAAACTGTTATGCAATAAGACAGCAGTAGAACCACTTATACTAAAGTCAGGAATTTAAGAGATAAAGGATGCATGATGGAATCATGCATCTATGCTGCTCCTTGCAAACACATGCTTCTTGTGAGGATTTATGAAAAGGTAAAAAGTTAAAAAAAAAAAAAAAAAAAAAAAGGTGGTGGTATGATACAGAGAAACAAACTATTTAAAGGAAAGAATAATACCTGGAAAAGTAAAAAAAAAGATGTTATTAAATTAAAACAAGAACAGTATACATTCTTTATTATTGCTATGTTTGGAAATTCATTTGATAGAAGTACTCCAGTGCAGCTAGCAAAGTGGTTGCAATTTATTTTTTCTACCAGTAGCTGTTACAAACACAAAACATGTTCGGAATTCACACAGGTTGTTCCATTGTGCTGTTGGATTCCAAGAACCCCCTAGCTAAGGACTTTCATTCTACTATCAGCTACCTTATGTCTGTGGGGAAGTTTTCAGGTATTTCAACAGCACCTCACTACTCCCCTCCCTGGGAAACAGAATGCCTTTTTAATACCCTTCCTGAAAACATTTATGCCAGCAGTCACACAATACAGAATTTATCTATTTTACTGATGCAAAGGTTATTAAAAATCTTCTCTTTTTATATAGAAAATGTACAGAAATAAACAAAAGTCACACTTTGCAGGTCCTAGACTTCGGATAAACAAATGGATCACTCTCCATTTGTTTCATGCAGCTAACAAGCTGGAATGGATCAAACTGGCAGGATCAAATTTAGAGTTTGGATCCTTACAATATGAAACACAGTCACTGAACAGGAAAGTAATCCACCACACAGCCAATTCACAAACACTTTTTTCCTCCATGTGCTTCTGCTCAAAACTTCAAGTCAACAACATCATGCAACTCCTGTAGCTAATACTTAAGCCAGATATAGTGTTCAACGCTTGTTCAAAGAAGATAACTGGCTAATACTCTGTTTTGAGAAATATTTCTAAGTTCGGGCGAGGCAGGAGCAATCTGGTAGCCAGACAAGACACAGTACTTTTCAGTAATCGTGAAACAGCTGGTTTATTACCATCTTTTGAAAAAAATAAGAATGTGGGCAAATTATATCAGATGTACAGCAATGAGAGGATCTCTCACACTGGTTTGTCAGAACTGATGAAGGACTTCATAAAAAATTTCTGTGTGAAACTTGCCTACACCAAATTTAACATTTCAAATCAACCATTTATACTATAATAAGATGCACAGTAGTTGATTCAAATATTTTTGATTAAACAGATGCTAGTATACAGTTTGAATCTAAATAAGGACAGAGTTTAATCAAAATAAGAAAGAAACTGAACTACAACTAAATCGTAAATTTTGCTAAACTAGAAAAAATTTTAACCATTATATAAATAAAAATATCTGAAGTTCATCTTAATCACTTAAAAATCCTATTTTCAGTCAGAGGTACTTGCATTTTTAGAAAAGTAAAATGCATCAGAATTCATCAGAATAAAAAATAGAAAAGGAAGAAGCAAAAAATTAATATAGGTCCTGACCTAAACCACCCTTCAATATTTTTCTCGCAGATTCTAACTGCAAGTCCTTAGACCTTTCAAATATTACAAAGAGTGATCTATAAAACAGCCTTACCTTTGAAATCCTATTATAAAATGTCATCTGCCAAGATGAAGGAAATCATGTATCAGAGTAAATACAGACACCTTTAAGAGAAAATCTTCAAGCAAATACTGAAGATAATGGTTGTCACTGCTTTGTAATTTTCAAAACAGAACAAGCATCGTATATGTATAGCAAAACAGGCAATTGCAAGTTAGTTTTGGGAAAATGAAGGTACGGGTAGGTTGTGAACTTCAGTCTCTTCAGGGATGAAGGCATTTCATAACTGGCAAGACTAAAAGGAAAGAGGCACAAAAAGTAGCAGGATTATCTGTAAAAAGGGAGCTCTCACTCTTCAAAGTTCCTGAGTGACAAAAGACAATGGAGCAACTGTTTCTACAAAGCAAGCGAGGAAGCAGTAATTGGTATCTGCCACCCAGGCATAGTGATACTATTGCTGAAACGAGGCTAGGAGAGGCTAGGAGGGAAATGAGTATTTGGGAAACCATAGGCGTAACCAAAGGGAGATTCAGAGAGATCCTTTAGTAGGGAACATTCTTGTGAGGAAAGACTGTGTTTGCTTAGTATGGAAATGAGGAAGCTCAGGTAGGATCTCATAACTCTCTACAGCCACCTGGAAGGAGCCCATAGTGAGGTGGGGCTGGTTTCTTCTACAGCGCCTGCAGTGAGAGGACTGGAGGAAATGGCCTTAAACTGAGACAAGGGAGATTCAGATTAGACACTAGAAAAAAATTTTTTCACTGACAGGGTTGTCAGGCATTGGAATAGATTGCCCAGGGATATGGTGGAGTCACCATCCCTGGAGGTATGCAAGAGGCATCTCTATGTGGCACTGGGCGATGGCCCAGTAGTTTAAGGGTTACAGTGCTGGATGGATGGTTCAACTGGATGATCCTGAAGGTATCTTCCAACCTCAGTGATTTCTATTCTATTCTATTTTATTCCATTCTATTCTATTCTATTCTATTCTATTCTATTCTATTCTATTCTATTCTATTCTATTCTATTCTATTCTATTCTATTCTATTCTATATTCTAGTCCATTCCATTCCATTCTACAGACGACCATCAGAAATGCAACATTCACTTTGTGACATTAGCAGAATTGATTACACTTTCTAGTACTTTCTGGGGTTTTTTAAGTCTTATTTCTAAGTTACACGCACAAATAGTCAGAATCTTAACATTTTACTTGCTGACCTGGGCAAGAAAAATCATAGGTTTCTGTGCTATTCAGATGTGGAAAAAACTGCATCTGTATATTAATATATCATCATCTGCAATAACAGGAAATCTCAGAAAATATTTTGCACAATCTTCAGATTTTTAGTAATGCTCTTTTCCTTCTGCCTTAAAAATACAATTTTAAGAATGAAACTTGTAAAAGAAAATGATCTGGAATTTACAAAGCACTTCCTTGAAAAAATGTCTGTAAACCTGAAGCAATGTATTTGAAATAGGTATAAGAAACAGCCAAAATATCATATTTACATAATACCCCAAAATATTTTTAGTGTTAGCTTTATATTTGGCACTGTGCAATGGTATGTGTAATAAAAGAAGCTGAATTTAGTGCTTTCAGATGCTTAATATAATTTTTTTCCCCTTTCTCTCTGTTTTCATATTTATTCATATCCATATTCAACTTTTTATTTCCCACTTACGTTTTAGGGTTTTTTTATTTTCTTTGCAGCTGAAGAAAACTTCATTTTTTATTTAAAGACAAGATTTCAATAAATACCTATAATGATTCACCTAGTATTAGATATGAAGATCTTTATCTTTGAATGCTTTCATAACCAGTCTAGTGAAAAAATACCAGAATTTCTCTTTCAAAATAAAAATACAAACTAGCACTGCATATAAATCCCCATCTCAAATAATAAATAATTTCACTACCAGATTTAAAGGTGCTTAAGTGAAAAAAGGACAAAACTAATCTCACTTAAATACATTGCTGTGAGGGGTTTATAGAGTTCTGTATACTCTCCATGATATACTGTGCATATTTGCTGCTAGAGCTTTGCAAAGCAAGCCTTATACATAGAACTTGCACATACTTCATGACAAAACTCATCAAAATTCTAGAACAAACTGCTAGGAACTTAGCTGCTTATACTGTTGATTAAGTGCCACACATTACAATGTGTGTAAACTAAACACACTGATTACACTGGTATTTCTCAACTGTCAGCCTGCTTTACCTGAAAATGACAGCTTCTTAAGTGCAAGGAATGTTTAATCTGACATACTCTTATGCAATGCTGGAATTAAAATTCATGCCAAGTGTTAAGAAATACTTCAGATTCCTGAAGTCCTCTTAAAAATTTATTTCTGCCTTTTCTTAGATTTCTGGTAAACGCATTAAATGACATAAAATTCTACAACTACTACTAAGATCGGCAGAGAATGCAGTTTTTGCTTTCCCAGGAAGTGAGAGTGTAACATATGGCAGTAATACTAATTACACACCAAATAAACCTGCCAATAACATGAGCATTTAACAGCTGCAGCATAAAGTCACGCCAGAGGTGTACGCACAACTGTTCACTTTAATACAGACTAGCAGATCTATGGATCTTGGAACTAGAGAATTACATGTCTGAAAAATGTAGAAAGGATTTTAGTTTTCAAAGCTTTCCAGGCTATTTTGCTATGTTTGTAAATAACTTTCATTAGTGAATTT
This sequence comes from Parus major, assembly GCF_001522545.3. NCBI lineage: Eukaryota > Metazoa > Chordata > Aves > Passeriformes > Paridae > Parus > Parus major. Next base: position 33,154,677 of record NC_031770.1, read on the forward strand.
CTGTTGTGCTAGAAATGCAGTAACATTGAAATAATCTTTTTAACTTGAGACTGTAAAGACTAATTGTCTATAGTTGGCTTAACAGAAATAAATCTCCCACTTCAATCTCCTCATTAAACCTTACCCTATCTCTTAGAATTCAAATTTTCTTTTCTATGCAATAAATAATCATGTAAAAAATCTTTAAAGCATGACACAGATTTTTAATAGGATTACTTTGTTCAAATATATGTATCTGATTTTACTGATTTTAGTTTAAGAATTCACCTGTAATGTACTTACTTTTAGGCAGTTTACATTAAAAAGCATGTCCCAGATCAGTGTTTTAAACACTTAATACAATTTAACCCATGAGAGAATAATTAGCTGCACCAGTCTTAAACATGTTTGATTAAAGTTTGCTTATATTTTAAAATATCCAAGAACGGCAGTCTTCTGTAGTTTCCAATTTTCTTTCATACAAGTGTATCTTTGTATTCATATCCTACTATTATATTATTCTATATTATAAAACCTAAGTGCTTGAAGAAAATACATAACTTGTTGAAAATAAGTTAATTTTTTCATAGAATGTAACTGTAGGCCAAAACAGGCCAAAAATCTTATGATTTTATAATTGCATGAAAACATTCAGAATGTCTTTTGCACACTTCTATACAGACACAGTGTTCTGGGACCACTGAAGTGTCCATAGAAGCAAATGTCAATTCTTTCATGGTTTGTCTTCTCAGCCTCTCTACCAACTACTAAAAATTATCTACAACAGTCAAAAGCTGTTGACTAGTAAAAAACCAGACTAGAAGAACATACAATTCTACTACATTCTACTACAATTCTACTATAAATGAGTCTACTCAGAGATTAGTTGTTCATGATAAATAAATAATTTGTCCATATACAGGATTTTAATCTCACATCCCCACAGATGGTTTTGCAAAAATGTCAGGTTTTGGATTTTTCTCAGCAGTGTCTTCCTTTCACATAAGCTTTTCTTTAGTATGTGCTTTTCCAAACTGAATTCCATTCCTGCAGATTTATGAGTCTTCCAGTTTGAGGAAAAAGAAGTTATTCTTACACTCTTGTTAGATCAATACTATTCACAGGAAATACATTCATGGATAAACAGAAGCAACAACATAAATAAAAGGGATTTGTAATTTTATTTTTATTTTCTTTCAAAAAAAGGACAAAATATTGTATTCACCAAAAAGGCTTTGGGCCCAAATTTAGCTTTTGTATAGTATATATATATGGAAAAAACCCAAATTTAAATAATTTAGAAAATATTACCCTATTTTCTCTATTCATCATTTACCTTGATTACCTACAATGACTCCACTAACCAAATCATGTCAAAAATATCCCCATTACTTAAGTTCAGTCTAGAACAAACTTATTTTTGTCTACCACTGAAACAGATGGCACCTCCATGATTGGTTTGAGTGAAAGTTGGAATCTTATTTTTCTTGGAACTCAGGAATTAGGATAGAAGCACTGATCACTTGCTGAAAAATCTATTGATAAAATAAATACAAAAGCATGTAAACCATTTAATGCAATTTGATGCTTCTGAAAAAGCAATTTAAAACGATATAAAATAAGAACAGGAACACTACTAAATATACGCTGGCATCTTGTGTCACACCTTGCAAATGGCATGGCATTGCATCAAAAACATGGACTTCAGCATATTATATTTTCAATAATCCTATATTTAATGAGGGAAAACTAATTTAAATGTTTTTATCTGTTTTCCTTATACTAGTCCAAATCTTAATAGTCTACTATCTGAATGATGACAACTTTAGAATAACATGAAAAAGGCCATGAAAAAAGGCTATGGTAAAAAGTTAATTCCAAAGACCTTGCTCTCACTACACTGAAGTCTTCATTTTAGTTTGATTTACAGCTCCAGCTCCTGCAAAATATGATTCATGTTAATCAAAGCAAGTACTATGACAGGAAAAGAGAAATTCTGAATTCAATTAAAGTACTTTAAGAAACTGCAAACTTAAAACTACTGGACCTTAAATGTGTGCCTGAAGAGCTAAACAAACATGGCTGAATTTTATCCTAACTTGAATAAGTTTTCAGTTACTGTCTTCATTAGAATAGCAGTCACTTTATTTATATGCCTGATGATAGATATAAAAGCCTAATTATAGGTACTGAGATTGAAGTTTTGGCAACACATACTGTGTCTAGACAAGCTAACTAATAAAAAGGTCTGCATTACAGGGGAATGAACATTACCAGTTTAACTTATATTACACAAATTTTTAGTTTAAGAACTATGACATGTAATTCCCACTAATACAGCATTATTGAATTACAGAAGGGAATGTTAGTACAGATAACCTTCCATAGCTAAAAGTCAGACACAAATATAAACCGCCACTATTTATTGTCAGAAATTATTTCAATAAAATATCCCTATGCATATAAAATGACAGATATAGATTAAACTGAAAAAGAAAAAGACGCACTGGTTCAGATACTGTTATTTGCTATACTTACTGATAGAAAATTGTATTATATACTAGAAAACTGACATATTATATGTGAAACTGATCTCTGAAATGCATAGTTTCTCACAAAAATATATTCTTCAATTATCTTACCTTTTCATCTATGCAAACTGTGAAGCTTCCAAACATTAATATCTGTTTAGTTCCCTAGTTAAGAATATATGCAGTTCAATAAAGAGAAGAAAAAAAAATAAGACAACACACTTACCTGAAGCCCCTGTCTCAGGCATTTTTTCTTCATGCTTGCCATCTGGCTTACAACCACCTTTTTCATCAGCTTCATCTTCACCCCACCAGGCTGGCTGTCCATACAACGGTGTCCCACGAGGCATGGCAGAAATATCTATAAAGTCAGCCCAAAGCAGAGAAAATAACTTTTCTGTTTAGCTGTGATATTAGGTTAAAATCACATGAAGACAAAGTAATTTGCTTGGGTCATTTCTCCTGGACGCTGAAGTGAAATGGTTGCATGCATTTGCCTAAATACAAAACAAACTTGGAGGCCAGACAACTGATCTGGGTTCTAAATATAAAAGCTTACTAATGACCTAATCAAAACTGCTGGCTCAAATGTTTATGCAAAGGCAGCTGGCATTTCTTATTGTTACCCTGATATATCTGTAAATATTATTTCTTCTTTCAGTTTGAAGTCATCAAGATAGCAGTACATTCCTAAAAGCTGTTTGCTGCTATTTCTGTGAAAAGATTCTCATTCTTACCCACATTGACCTTTCAATGAAATCTGAACTTGCTGCATGAAAAACTGATCAAATTTTGCAATGTTGCCAAGGTTCCAAATTGCTGACAGCTACTACAGGGTGCTGAGTTACCTTGTGTGTAAAACATGACTGAGCACAATCAATTTTACAGGGTTTTTTTCAAAGGTGTTAGTTAAATCATAGTACAACTAAAAGTGCTATACACATGGTTAAATATATTCAAGTGCAAAAATTAAGGAAAAAAACACTGATATAATTAAGATTTCTAACTTGATGATAAATGTGCTGGGTTAGGTTTGATCTGATCTTTTGGAAAAATATCTTACCCTACAGAGATTTAGCTATTCTAGTGTCATATGTTCTGAATATATTTTAAGGAGTTCTTACATAAAAAAACCATCATCTGATAAAATCTATCTTAGGAGCTTGTCTGTTACTTTATCCACTAGGAATAAAACACAGTCTTATGCCTTAGTCAATACTAAGCTGTTTTTAAACACCTGATAGTCCACACAGAGAATTTGTGGATGCCCCATCCCTGAAGTGTTACAGAACAGGTTAGATGAGGCTTTGAGCAACCTGGTCTGGTAAAAGGTGTCCCTAACCATGGCAAGGAGGTGTAACCTAAATGATGTTTAAACTCTGTTCCAACCCAAACCATTCCATAATTCTATTCCTGTGCACTGAATTAGCAATAGTGAACAGATATGCATTTATATAGTAACAGTGAGAGAATCAATCCCCATAAAGCTTCTGAGAGTTGCACTTAAATATAAATCCCTATCCTTGACGGTTAATTTTGGAAGAGTGAAAAGAAAAACAGAAGATGAGGATAAACCCCCTGCACTGTGCTACTTTATGTACTCTTAACAAGATGCTGGATTAGACAACAAAACAAACAAGTTAATTAAGTGTATCACAGAATCCTGTATGTGTGGAAGGATGAGAGTTCTTTCAAGTGACTCTTCTGGAAGAATAGATGAAACCTAAACAAATCTGTAGAGCCCTGACTTAAGGAAATCAGACCTAGAGAGTTCCATATTAACAGAACAATAATACCCGATCCCTTTCTCATTCTTTTGGTTATCTCCACTACACTTCAGCAATCCTCATGCTGAAGTTCATCAGAGAATCAGAGAACGGTTTGGGTTGGAAGGGACCTGCCATGGGCAGGAACACCTTTTGCCAGACTAGTTTGCTCAAAGCCTTAAACACTTCCATGACGAGATATCCACAAACTTTCTGGACAACCTGTTTAAGTGGTTCACTACTCTCACAGTAAAAAATTTCTTCCTAACATGTAAACAAAATCTCTCCCCTCTCATTTAAAAACCATTGCACCTAGTCTTTTATCACTACTTGCCTGAGTAAAATATGCTCTCCCTCTTTTTTTACCAGCTCCCTTTAGGTACTGAAAGGCTGCCATGAGGCTCTCCCTGGAGCTTTTTCTTCTCTAGGCTGAACAACTCCATCTCGCAGCCTGTCTGCTCCAACCCTTTGCTCATCTTTTTGGCCCTCCTCTGGCCTCACTCCAACAGATACAAATCCTTCCCATACTGGGGGCCCAGAACTGGGTGCAGTACAACCCACACAAATTTTTAAGACAACCACAGTAGAGCCACCATGACACATTAAATAAATATGAACAATGGCGTAGAAACGAGTCTGAAACCACAGTATCTACAAATCTTTAAACCACAATAGAACACTTAGGTTATATCCTGACACTGGAATCAGTGAATGCTAGAAACTACCAAGCAAACAAACAAAACTCCCACCCATTAAAAAGGGAAAAAACCCCAAACCAACCAAAGGAAAAACAGTGCACTTGGTAATGGTGATGGTAAAAAAATACAAACTGTTTCTTAACAAATACTTACACTCAAACTACAGCAATATAGCAATATATCAATATCCTGCCACAAATGCTTCAAGTTTGTGATCTGGGCAAAGGGACATGCAAAAATCTTATAATTGCTGATTCAATCTCTCTTTAAAAGTTTTCTTAACATGTGGATGTTACTGTAAAAAAGGTAGAAATTAAATGCCAAAAATAATTACTTACACCTAAGCTATGGTTAAATGTTCATATGTTGAAATTTTTACTGTCGACAGAATTTCACAATCATCGTACTGAAGCAAATTAACATCCTTTCCAAGTTTTGTGCTTCTGCAACAAAAACAATGAACCTTACCCACTGATTTTTCTTCAGATTTCAGTGCTTCTGTAGTTTTGTGGTGCACTTCAGCTGTGGAGTCTGTTACCTTGGACTCTGAACTTTTGGAGCTGCTTTGTTTCGATCCTTCTGCCTCTGAAGATTTTTGGGATAACTGGAGTTGGCTTGTGAATTTTTCATGCTACATGACATTAAATAGAGAAAAAAACACAAACCCTCTAAGACTGGGATAAAATCTGAAACCTCTGTTATAATAACACTACAGTGACAAAAAAACATCCAGGAACTGCACATTTTTACCTTAAGTGCTTCTTCAGGGACTCTCATCTCTCCCCTGACCACAGTAAAAAGATTAGTATGTAGGAAATTATAAGGAAAATACTGAAAATACTCTGAATTCGCAAGAAGATTTTAGAGAAAAGCAAAAATTGTGCAGTGTATTACGTCACTAGAATGGTGACAGCTTTCAAAATATGTCACTGTTAGGATATTGTGCACTATCATACTCATCAAAGCAAATGAATTTATTTACTATTTGTAAACAGAACATTGAGTAGATACCCTGGTGTTTTACTAATGCAAGTAATTTTTTTTTAATTCAGTTGTTTGCTGAATAATTAACTGTAATATAATCTGTGGTGTACAACTGCATATGATACAAATATTTGTGTATTTGCCTCAGAGAAAAGTAGAACTTTTGAGCAACACAAAAGATACACATTACGTTCTAAACTGTAAGTGGAAGTTAAGGTTTCTTACAGTGAGAGACAATGAAATGTACTTTATCAGTACTTCAGACCAAGGTGGAATATCCTAAACCCTGAGATTTTCGCTAATACAGGCATTTTTGTAGCAATGAGAACACTTAACACAACCATACTTCTAACAAGACAAGTGTGTCCCAACACTGTATTTTTATGACAAGGATATCATATCCAAATCTCAATTTATCTTCTAACTTCAAAGTGATGTATGTTTGTTCTGGAATCCTCACATCATTCACAAATGTCTGCAGAAACAAATGAGGACAGAAAGAAATACCATTAAATTCCAAAACAATAAAATTAAATAATTTAAATAATTTTGTAAGAAAATCTTCAGTACCACAAATTTTCTACTGGTGATTCACAAGGAAACTATAAGCTCAAATTGCTAGCTGTTTAATAAACAGGAAGGTAAAGAAGAAAAGGAAGGTTAAACACCAGTTGATAATCAAGTTGCACACTGGCCTTGAAAAATTCCTTGCATATTTAATCTTGTTAACAATATTCATGGATTGTTGATTCATGTTCCCTTGAATTAGCACCTCCACTTACTATTTTTCTTGTAATTTGCTTTTTCAATCCAAGTTAACCGCCAGAATTGATTTATCAGCATATTTGTACAGCATTTAGCATTAGATATGAGAGTTCTGAGGCAGTTTATTTCTAACCATTGTCAAAGGACTTCAGGAAAACATGGACCAAGTTAGAGCATTTGAGTAACACCAAAAATCAGTGGTAAGAATTCAGTATATTGCAGCCCTACAGGATCATCCTACTTCTAACTTAAAACTTCTACAACGTGTACATGTTTCTAAAGAAAGAAAGAGTTGAAATATGCCATTTTATAAGTGCCCTGAAGTTGGAAAAACTTGAATAATTAAGTAAGTCAAAAATCTGAATATTCAAATGGTTGTGTTGCTCATGAGTCTAGTATTAAATGAACTGTGGTTAGAGAGAAACAATCTCCTTCCCCATAATAGTTAGAGGATCTTCCATTTAATTTTCTTTTCCTAAAGGAAAATAATGTTTATTTCATTATTTAAAAAATTGTTTATCTACTTTGTAGAAAGTACCTTCCATGGGAAATAAGAATAAAACTACAACTATTTACAGGTTTGTAAACATGAAACTCTCAGTAATGTTTCAGGCAAATTTGTTCCCCTTTAACATTTTGAGAGTCCAGGGCAAAAACTTCTGTGAAGACTATCCTCAAAGCCCTCTGAATTCTACTGAAACAACCAAATTCAGGCCACTTTGCAGACATGTATGTATATATGAATGTACACATTTTTCTTCCCAAGTCAGAGTTCTGAAATTCATGTGCATGCACAGCATACACAATGCAGAGAGCTCCAAAGGCTGTGTGTGCAGTCTACTGACAGCCTCATGTTCGTGACTAAAGTGACAGCATAAAACAACCAAGTTTTAGTTACTTTGCAACTGGGGCTTTAAAATCTCATCGTATGCTTTGGGATGCAAGACAAAGCTAACCTGAAAAAGCCACTTACTATGTAAATAAGGAATCCTTTGCCCCTTTAGATCATTCCATACACATGATTTCTAAAGTTTATTCTTCAAATAGTGAGAGTCAACTGCCTTTAAGCCTTCTTAAAGTTTGCTACACTTTTCACAACCCAGTCCTGAAATATCAGTGTGAAAGGACTTTGCAATCCTGTAAATACCCCTGAGAAGAACGTTATTCAACAAAGCCATAGATTATTAATACTTCTTCTGGTATGTTTTTGACTTCACGAGTCAAAGGAGAAAGTTGGAATTCTACTGATACTAGGGAAATAATAATTACATACTAGCAACTGCACATGTTTACTTCAGAAAAAAGAAATGCCTTCATTTCTTTTTGTATAGGAAAAAAAAACCAAAAACAAAAACAGGACTGTCCAGAATGAGTCACAACAGACTATCAGAAATAAAATTTTACTTCATGTAAAACTGATTAAAATTTACTTTTGCTTTTTTTCCCAAATCTAGATGTCCGGGATAAAGACTTCTAGATTTAGAAGTCCAGGAAAAAGACTCCTGTAACCTTTTCACTGAACTGAGTGTAAATCAATCATATATATAAGAATATTCAGGCATTGGGGCATCAGGTGCAACTACAGTTCAGCTTGTGAGATTATAACACTCATAACTCAAAACCGAAGTATTCGAGTTAGCCATCTCCCCTTAAACTCTGATCTTGAGTGGTTGAAGTGCTTTACACCAGTAGCTTTGCATACCAGGAGAAGTAGGTATCTGTTCTCAAAAGAGATGGGACCAACTGGAGAGATGCAAAACAAATCTTTTGACGAAGTATGCAAAATAAGGGTAGAAGCTGCTGAAGCACTAGAAGAGGCACTCAATTGCTAGGGAGTGGTGTTCTCAGTGGAAACGGGCTAGACTAGAAGAATTATTACCTAGTTCACCATATGGTACTGAGGCATTGTTCTGCCACACAATTAAGTATGGCATTACAATCATAATATGTTTTCTCCATTAACCTGGAACCAGGCAATCAGATGTATGGAAGAAAAGCACAGTGGGAAAGTGATAGTAAGGAAAACATTGTGAAGACAAAGAGCAAGGACTGAACTCCTGAGACTTAATATTCCTTGTCCCAAAACAGTGGGAAGAAAAGAGTTCCTCTGATGTCTCTGAGTAAACAGCTCTAAAGCAACTGAAGCTTCACCTCAAACCTGAGAATTAATTAGATCAAGTGAAGCAAGTCACTGAAAGCTCTTTATCAGAGGCAAAAAAGGAGTTGAATGAAGGCCTTTTAACATATATTTCTATTAAATTCCAGTTTTGTGACAAGGGAAGGAAAATCTGAAGGTTTGCCCACTGACTATAGGAGTTGCAGAACTAGGGAATAAAATCAAATGTCTCAGCAAAAAAATTCTATGTGCTGAACTTATTTTTCATCACTGCCTTGAAACAGCACACTGACTTTGAAAATACAGAGGTATATTAAATATTTAAGGACCAAAGTCCTTGTATGTCTACAGCTGTTCAAAGGATATAGCCATTTAGTTGTTTCAAGTGGAGTTGAAACTCATTCTTTGGAAGGATGAGTTAGTTACCTTAAAATACAGAAAAGCTAATAGAGACAGTGACAGTTTTATTTCGAAATGCACTTCAAGATCAAAAGGCAGTAACTTGGAAGTTCTTCTTCATCTTCTATTTATTTAAGCACTTGACAAAACTATTCACTATCAGTAGCTTTTTAAGTATTATTCACATAAGCAGTCACAGATGAACTCATGATTTTATTCTGTACATATTCATGACAGAGCCAAACATTTAAAGCTATAAAATAGCAACCATAACTAGTGCAAATACACAATTCATACAGAAACATTATGACAAAGTTACTATGTTTTTAATAATTTGGTATAATATAAAAAACTTTTATAAAAAGTGATGCTTAGCTAGATTTCTGAATATGCAATTCCTAGAAAAGCCTTAGAACATAAAATGTCATAAGAAACTACTTTTCTAATAACTTTGGATTTTTTCTGTATTAGTTTGCAATTCCTTGACATAAATTATTCATAGAGATTTTAATAAAAATTATTCTGAAAACCTAAATGCAAATATATTATCAGTTAAATAGAACATGGTTATTGCATAATTATGTTCTGAGCTTTTCCTACTGCAAAGGCCCTCTTATTACTGGAATTCATCACAGCACTTTAAAAAACATGCAGTGGAAAACCCCTGCAAAGGCTACACTTTCCTTTTGAATGTTCCCCCATTTCCAGTCTTGCATCAAAAAGGTATTAATGTACAATTAATAATGGCTCGAAGAAATCCCAAAACAAAGATACAGAACACAATGGGGAACTATCTATTTCTGATGTTAACTTACCCCATTCAAGCTGCCCAAATCCTTCACCAAGTGCTCATCTGTAGAGGCATCATAGTTGAGTACAGCATGTTGCTTGTCCACACTCCTTGACTAAAATATATTAAATAAAATAAGGTATTTGAAAACCACATGAAGCGGTTATGGGTATTTCTTAGAGCAGTGTGATTATTTACTTTCTAACTGCACATTTATTCAAATTATATAAAAAAGATAATTATATAAAAAAGTCCCACATATGAAAAAGACAATCTCTAACCCAACTCAAGGTACCCCGCAGCAGAATCTTAAAATTATAAAAAATAAATATTTTCTTAATGTTTCCTTAAATATGCTAAGTCAGATTCACATATATCTTACCCAAAAGTTTGTTTTTTTTCAGTCCACTCTAGTATCATTGATGTTTAATCTAGTATCATCAACTTCACTTTATTTCTTACTCTCTCTCTCTCCCCCAGTAATTACATCATCTTTCAAAACATGACAATGATTTTGGGGTGTTGCTGCTCTCTCTCAAAACACACCATTTCCAGTCACGCATCTGGGATAATTACCACAGTAGACAAGCATTCAAAGTGTTTCTCCTTGATCTCAATTTCCTGAACCAATTAGCTATAGCTCTTCGCTAAATGTCTGAGCAGTTCCTGAATTACTATTCATCAGTTCTGACTTTCTCAGTCCTTCTTTAAGCACTTCAGTATCCATTTATTTATTTAATGAATTCTTTATTTCACATCCAAACGTCACCACACAGATGAGAAACAATCCTTGCTACTATTTCATCCAAGAACAGCAGTTCCCTAACAGCCAAACCCCTCTTTCAGCACTCACTCCTGCCAAGTGTTTGCAGCCTGAGGTGCTGATGGCAAGCAAGGGAGTTGGGGCTGGGTGTGTCTCCTTCATGCATGCATATGGTCAGCACCTGGACATCTTCAAGAGTTCCCAAGGGAATGGAGACCACAGCTCATCTTCTCCATCAGCCCACACTCAACCTTATGTTTGCCAGTAATTTTGCTAGTGCACTGTCACAACATGAATGCACAGTAGCAAATTCCTTCCACCAGCATTCTTCCTAATTTCAGGTTTTTGTCTTCTATCCTTGCTACACAAGTCATTTTTCAGGACTGTATTGCACAGAGAATGGTACACTTCCGTCTGAGAGTTCCATGACTTCTGTGTACCAGCATATGTGGTCTGTCAGTTCTACGAGTCCTGCCCTACCAAGTGCACTGGCTAATTCAAGGCATCAGCACACACAGCTAGTACTCCTAAGGAAAGGTTTTCTCTTACTGCAATCCCATAGATACCACCTCACATCTTCTCCATTTCTTGAGCCTTGCTACTATTATATTCCTTATTTTCAATTTACTTTCTGATTTTTCCTTTCCACTTAATCTTATGACTGCTTTGCTTTCTCCCCAAAGAAGTGAGATCAGTGTTTTAGCTTATACTTACTGATTTATTTTTAGACTTTTTATTTTGCTCTTCATTTTTGAGGGGTATAATGGGAGGGGCCAGGTCAAAGTGGAGAATAAGGAAGAGACAGACAAATGAACAAGTTTCCTGCCAATATAAACTGCACTAATATAGTACATCAGTTAAGTGTTTTTAATGGCAGATGAAGACACAGGAACACGGTTCATTTTCTATTAACTTAGTAACCTTCCAAGTGAAAGCAATCTCAATACAATGAAATTCATTGATGTGCATCTTCTGCTGAGCCTACAATATCAAGCACTGATTACATTTTTCCACATTCAAGTGGAACCACCGTACCAAGACTTACCTGATTTTTACCTAAGCTATTGAAAAAAAATTCTCAATGTTGCTATTTAAATACATACTGTATTAGTAAAAAAATATTTAATTATTTTTATGCGCTACATCCTATTAAAAATAAGTTAAACCGGAAAGGACATGAAAAGATCCTCAAAGCTTTATGATACTGTGCCGCATCATCTGAAATGCTAAGATTGATTACTCAAGTCTGTGCCTTTTACAGACACACTTGAAATTCTGCAGAAGATTGTAGTTCTCCTCAGGTTCAGATTACTTGCATATAATTAGACTTTTTATTAATTTCAGCTGATCTTTACAGGTGCAAAGACTGTGCAAGTCTTTTGAATGCCTTTTTTCTTTTGGCTTTGTTATTGCAGCCTTCCATTCAAGCTTAAGGGCTTTTAAAATTCCTTCTTTTAATACTGCCTGGCTGGCAGCTAAACACCACACAGCTGCTCGCTCACCCTCCACTGCCCCAGCGGGATGTGGGATAGAACAGGAAGAGCAAAAGGAAAGAACTCATGGGTCAAGTTTCAGCAGCAGAGGAAGAAGGAAGAAGAAGTAAAACAAATCAAGTGATGAGAAGGCAATCACTTCCCACTTCCCACAAGCAGCCCAAGGCCCAGACAGCCTTTGAGCAGTGGGTATCTTCCCAAAAGCCCCTCCCTCAGTTTTCATTGCCAAGCATAACACATTTTATGTCACAGAGTCAGTTTGGGTCAGCTGTCCTGGTTGTGTTCCCTCTTCATATTTTGTGCACACTCCCAGTTGTCAAGATTCAAAAAAATTTCTAACCATAAAGGTGAAAAAAGGGGAAAATGCAGTATGTATCCACAAACAGGCTGATGCAATAGAGCAGCTAACTAAACAGGAAGACTTCACATTATGTTTGAACATATTTACAAAAAAAAGGAAAATCTGTATTCCCAGGTGCAAACAAAACCTCTTAGAACAAGACTGCTAGGTAGAGATCTGAGGTCTATCAAGCATGAAACAAGAGTCAAAATTCTTTTCAGTAAGGCCTTTATAACGTGTTTTTTGTCAAGCAATTATGAATAAAAGCATTAAGTTCTGCTTTCTTATCATGCATTGTCCACATGCTTTGCAGTGAGAGAACAACTAAGTTGTCAAGAGTGGAAAGGAAGGTCTTGCACAAAGAGCTATACATATAGAACAAGAACACATTATTAGCTTCTCTATTGGTGGGTTCCTCCCCCTGCAGCACTATGTGGTGTTACAGTCATGCTGGCATGTAGACCTAACATAGCAGCAGGCTAAAAAGAATATTCTTGAAAATCACAAGGCCCCTTGATGTTGTTCACTAACTCTGAAGTAAATACACAACAAATAATGTCTGTATATATGTCATATCTATTCACAGTATTAATCAAAGAGGCAGCTGCCTTTGAAGGTTAAGTTTTGTAACAAAAAGAATAAATGCTTCACTTTAAGGACTGACCTACTATGGATGGCATAGCAGAGAAGAAAGAAGACACTCCCATATTTACAGAAAACAGTCCTCTAAAACAAGTTACTAGTAAAATAAAAGCATTTTTGGATTATAACCTACTGGGCAGGAACCAGTGTGGTGGGGCTTTTTGATAGCTTTTCTTTTGCTGTTGTTTCATCTGTGTGCATGTTGTTTGGGGTTTTTCAAATACTTCCCACATAAATTACCAAGACATCATTCCATCTGCTGTTAAAGATAAATTAAAGAGTATTTTCAACTGCTTTCTGACATCACCAATAATGTATCTGAATGCCTTCTGAGACTGAGAGCCAAATGTAGTTTACTAGAGATACTACATTCTGAGTAATAAATGCAGGATTGCATCTCTAAGCACTTCATTTGCAAGTAATATTCTAATTTGGCCAATAATGGATGCATATACAACTTTTGGGAACAAAAACTCCAAAACATTTTATTGAATGGTAGGAAGGGTTTAGAATATTAGTTTTGAAGTTCAATCTTCTTAACAGCTCTACAGTAAATGACCAAAAATTTAGAAAGAAACTCCCAAAATACTACCATTAGTCATTAAAAAAAAAAAAAAAAGAGAAAAAGACAGCTCAGAGGACTACAGCTTTGACAGGGCAAAGTGCATGCAATATGGCTACATAACAACACAGCTACACACATCTAAGAGTCCACAGAGTGATCCTCAAAGTTGAGGAAGTTACAGAAGGATGGAGCTATTTTGACTTGTATATTTTCAATTCTATTGAAACTGAGTCATTCAACTTCCTCAAAGATAGAGAAATACTCTTGTCTACTAATTTCATTTTCCTTTGTACAACACAATCAGGGCATGGGGAGAGAGTTACATCAAATCATGTGACTAAATTAGATTACAAGCTGCCAAAAAAAGAAGGCTCCTTTCAAAAGCATCTAGCTCTCTTAACATTATCACATTTTATGGAACACAGTCTACTTACTTTACTGTATCATATACTGTTGTCATATTACAAAATTTATTTCATCTTCTATCCTTGCATTCTGCATTTGACTTATACTAAGAAAATGTGATTCTCTGTACTTAAGCAGTAACTGCATGATTGACAGCAATACATTTAAACTATTTTTTTTCCCTAAGGACACAAAAGATTCTTCAAACGTATTGATCTCCCAGCATCTGGGGAGTTTATTTTTCAAAAGGAATGCATGAAGCTGGTGCATTAAGTTTGCAATCACAATTTGAGGAGCTGCACATGGAAGGAATTACCTGTAACATCAGCTCACAGTCATCTCTTCCAACAAAAATCATTTCTCGTGGCAGCCTATGTCGGGTGCCTCCACTGCTCACCAAAAACCAGGATGTTAAGCTCATTTTCTGCTTAGCTGATAAATCCTTGGCAAAGCTACGTCATCCTGCAGTGAGAAAGAAAGAGAGACAGAGAAATTCATTTTAGTTATTTTTAGCTACAGTTTCTGCTCAGCCAACACTGTGAGCAGAATACAAAAAGCCTCTGAAAATACAGCATTCTCAATAGCATGTACTGAATCCAACAACCACAGGAAGCGACAGGCTTCAGATTTACATACTCTTGGGCTATTCCTCATGCAACCAGGCAGATTTAACTGGTAACCTGTAAAAGGAACAAGCAGCTAGCTAATGCCAAAGTTGTCAAGTTGTCAGAAAGCTTTTAGCATTTGACCACTTATTATCAAGATAATTAGTACAATAATGCTTCACTATCACAACCAATAAATAAACAATGTAGCAAACATTCACAAAATATGGCAAGTAATTCTAACTGTCATTACATTTTCCTGTGAAAAAGAATTACCTTGTCTGATTTTAAGCTCAAGTCCTCTGTACAGCACCAAATCAAAGGAGCTATAAATTAATGGAACTTTTGCTTCTTATTTAATCTTAGCTTTTCATGATAAAACATGTATATTGGAAATTTAACAGTGTGCATTTAATATTGCAAACAAAGCAGAGCAAAATGAAAAAATTAAATGTTATCTGTAAGTATTAAATCCAAAATAAGTATTCCTACAGAACTTTACCTTTATCAATAAAAGGTACAACATATTCCATAAAACAGAAGAAAAAAACCCATAGCTATTTAAAGTATCATAAAACTGGATAAAATAATTCATAGAAAACTTCTTCACATAATATGACTCGAAATTAGACAAAAATATGACTAAATTTCTCTGCAGAGGAATTCAATGGCTAACAGTTGAAAAAAGCTTTATGAGAATTCCAAATCTCTCTTAAAGAAAATGCAAGCCAAAGCAATTATTTCATTCATTCACAACTGCACTGTATTCATTAAAAGAGAAAGCTAAAGAAAATCAAAAACAACCAGCCAACTTTTTTCCCTGTACCAAATAGCAGGCATTTCTCTTATCTTCTATTTATATGTCAATTAGTGAATTTCTGCAAGGTTAGCAAATGTACTGTAAGTAGACATAAGTCTGTAGTGGACCAGAGCATATTCTTGAATAAAACCAAGAATTCAGTGAGGTCCTCTGAAGGAGAGCTAACATGGAAACACTGAATAAAATGACAATGCAAGCACTATGCCATCAGACAAATTACAATCAAGGAGACACCACAAATCACTAAACATATAAAGATAACAAAGTTTAAGTCAAAACTGCATGTGACATGACAAAGAAGATTTTTACAGAAGAGCTAGTCAAAAGCATCCTATTTCAGTGGTACTATGTACCAGCAGAGCTCTCAATTGTTTAAAAATGTAATGCAATTCACATGGAGGAATTCAGAATGACTTCATGTGCTAAAGAGCTACTGAATAAAGAAGTAAATGTGTTTTGCAGCAGTATTCTATAGCAATACTTACAACAGAATTATCTTTCCACAGCTGTATCACAACACATTCAAGTGAAAGTATGTCCACTTAATGATATCTGACTCAACAGAAGTAATACAGCATCTCTAATATATTTTTCCTAGAAACTAAAAATATTTAAAAATACATCATGACATCTACAGTAAGAACTTGCTGAAATAAAATTTAAAGTGATGTAGTTACTTAAATATGTGTTTTAATAATTAAAATGGATTATTCAGCACCTTTGAAGGAAATTAGTATTTTTATTTTCTATTTAATCTAGTTTAAAATTACAAGATAAACTGGGTCAATCAAATGACATTTTTCAGTTCCCTTTAAGAGAGAAAAAGGAAGTGTCACAAACGGCCAGCCCACATTAAAGCTTTTAACAAGTAAATTAACTGGATGTTTGACAGCAAGCATGCTGATCAGTATCAAAGCTCCTCATTCTGTTTATATTTTACTACCTTTTAAAATATCCCATCTGTTTATGAAAATTACATTTGCACCATTTGGTCTTCCTGCTCCAATTGGAAATTCATATGAAATTAATTATATATATATATGAAATATATCCAAAATGATATAGAAAAAATTAGAAAATTGGAAAAAATTCTTAGTAAGAACCAGGTTGTAGTTTACACAGGTACCCTGACTGTAAAAGAGGAAAACTTTTTGTTTATAAAACAGACAAGTAGGTCAGGAAAAAAACCAACACTCCAAACTTCCTGCAAATGATAAAGCCTGACAACAAACAGATTAAATTAAGCTACCTGAAATAATTTTTTAAAATGTATTCTACAAAGGAATCGCTGCCACACAGCTTGGCGGCACGTTTGTAGTTAAAATTCCATCACCAGTTCTATCAAACTTAATAATGTTGTTCTTTTGAAACAGTTGCTGTCTCAACTGCAAGAAACTATCAACCTAGATACATATTTTATTTTAAAGTATTCTATAGAATAAACCAATGCCTTTGATCAGGGCTATGCTGGAATCTGCATAGCAAAACTGGCTAAAAACAGGATCCAGCAGCAATAGTTGCTTAATATCACAACAAAAAAAGTGCATTAAAAACTGGATATGGAACTGCACACTTATTAGTAATATAGACAGTATGTGGACACTTACATTGGACCCCAAAAACTTCATGAAAGCTTGCAATATTTTGAATACACTGCTGTCTCAAGTACTCTGGCTGTACTTCTGAACAGTACAAGGATGAAAGACACTTCACTGCCTAGGAGATACCAAATTATTTTATGACAGGTGCAAAATTATCACAAGAAATGGCTCTTTACGGAGTGTAAATTTAGGTCATGATTATTCTTGCAATGAAATGTCATGGATACTAAAAGGTTACACAGGGTTCAAAAAGCAATTTTTTTCTTTCATGAATGGTTATTATCAATCCTGTTACATGCACTGACACCACTTACAGATCAGGAAGTGCATGCACTGTGCATTTTGAGGGGCTGGAAGGATGCTCTAGTGAGGCTTCACTGTCCTACCCCAAGACCTCTTCTTTACCTAGCCTTTCTTCTTCCATGACAGGATATCATCCCAGATGGACCTGGTAAAAGTATAATACAGACTATACTTTTCAGACAAAGTATTTACCAAAAATATTTCTACCCTAGAAAAAAAGAATTTTAAATGCTTTATTGAAGCATTTGGTTTTATTAGTATTTCTTAAAATGGCAGTATTGTGTTGGAGTCTTTAACCAAACTAGCAAACATTTCATCAAGACTTTATCATTCAAAGCTTCATTCCAGATAGCTGCAAGTCAGTGGCTGAGACATCTATGGCAGCTGCAAAATATCTCTTTGTCTGCAGAAGGAACAGCATTTTATTGTGAAGGACTACAACTTTCAAAAGGCAGTAACTAGCGTGTCGGAATGAATATGTGGGTAATAAGTCATTTGAAACAGATGATGCAGCAACAGGGAAATTGGCTGCATCATCTGTGTAAATATCCTTCACTCGTAAGAACTAAGATCCTGTATTATGCAGCCAAAACATGGGTGTAACCAGTTACGAATGTCTAAAGAAACACTGCCAAAATTAGTTTTGATACAGACATGTTATTGCAAATAAAAATCCATAATAATCTCAAATTTGAGCATTTTACAATCTACATTTTTGTACTTGCCTGTAACTGAAAACAGTTCCAGTTAAAGTTAGTGAATACTGAGGCAACAATCCTACAGAGAAACAAAAAGCCATGCTTAAAATTTAAATTAAGCCTAATATATGTCTGAAATTCCAACTTTTAAGCACTGTAGTCCTCCACATTAAGACTGAAAATAGTGTAATTTTAATGGTATACAATTATCCTATTACTGTACAACAAATTATACTTGTGAGTATTTTAAAGCAACATTAAAAAAGCCCTGCACCAAACTGAGACACAGTACTGACAACGCCAGAAGCCCTGTTTTGCCCATTATTTTCCCTTACAAGTTCCTGTTTCCAGCTGCTAAAGTATTTGCTAAAATTAAGATGACCTTCTCATAAAGTTGACTAGGAAATATGGGGAAATATTATTTATGAAGAAATGACTGTAATATTTCTAAAACAAGGTTACAGCAGAATATTCTATGTCACTGCCTTTAAAAAAATATTAGCTGTACCTCCTATGTCCAAATTGTTATTGAAATATGGTAGGAGGCCTGAGTATCAGTTTGTACCTCGTATTACTGCTCTTGTACAAACCCATCCAAATGGACAAAAACAAGCAAGAGACCTTAGAAAACCTTCCTTGTATATATTCATTCAACCAGGACAAGGATAAATTCTCTCAATACATCTGTCTACACAGAGGTACTTAAATAAATTTGTGGAGCATGCTGTTTTAGTATTAGAGTGCCAGTTAGAACCTAAAATAAGGCATCTTTTTCACAGACACAGAAGAGAACACCACACAAGGACAAGACACTCAAACTGGACCTAGATAGATTCTGGAATCAGGACTCAAGAAAGGTAAAAGTCAGAAGTCAGCCATGACAAGGGATAAATCACAAATGAGAGCGGTGATAGAGCTAATAATGACTGGAGAATAACTGAAGTTGAAGCTGGTAACTAAATCACAAAGGAATGCTCTCAGCAAACAACACCCACTGGAGAAGTACCTCCCATGACTCCTTTATTGACTAATTGATGTAATAAAAAATAGCAATGCCAGCAGTTCTAACTTTGACTGAAATGGAAAAATCTATGCCAAAGAAAGAAAAGACCAAACTGAAGTTAACTTCAACCCTGAGAAGATTATTGTATCCATATAATTCATACTAAAAAGTAATCTATAAAGATAATTGATTTCTAGAATTGATAATCTAGGAAGTTTTAAGTGGTAAACAGCACAGTAATATTGTCTACTCTGTATAACCCTCTGAAGTGGGGTAGTGTAGCAGACAAAGTGTTCCATGGGCAATCATAATTAACCTACTTACATACATGCATTAGAAAACAACCTTTAACTACATCACCACATATTTTAATCAGGACTCTACCGTACTCAGGTTAAAACAAAGAGCTTAACTGTCAGTTAATCAGTGTTCTTTTTCCTGTACTCATCATTTGATTAGCCTGTGCCTTATTTACTGCACATCACTAAAAACCTTTCCTGAATTATTAACTTCCTCCTGACTTCATCTGCCACGCTCAACACCACCACATGAGAAATTCATTAACACAATAAAACCTCCACAAGTAGCTGTAGAGAGGGTTTCATGTAAATGGGAAACTGTAGAGAGCTTTTTTTTAACACTGAAACATCATAGTCTTTAATATTTAAGTTCCAAACTCCTCAGCATTTCATTTTAAAGTACTCAGTTTCACACAATATACTGGTTTTCAAATGGCCTCATTTATTTCTATCTCTGAACGCCTGACTCTTTAGCAAAGTGAGCTTAAAGCCCACACATAGGGTGGCTAGAAAATTTATGACCACTTTTCCAAAGTAAAGGAAATGGCTCATCTGCCATCATAGGGACTATAAAAACAGAAAAATAAGTAATGCTCTAGGATGGTTTCTGAATGTTTAGTCATGAAACTCATGTAACTATCCCTGGTGCTTTCATAATTCTCTGATTCCTTCACTGCTCACATTGCTGTTATCCCAAAAAGGGAGACAAAGGGCTGCACAGACAACAGCCTCCTGACTGAAACTGTTCTTTCTCACCACAGTATTGTATAATGTTGCTCCTCAAAACTCTTAAATAAATAAACACCCATCTAAATTTATATGGCTTAGGCTAATGATCAATAAAAATATTTTTTAAAGTATTTATGGACCTTTTTTACACTCAAGTTTACTTCACAAGTGTTGGCCTTAAAGGTTAATCAGAATATTCCTTTAAAAGGCTGTTAAAATAAAAGGCAAAGGAAGCATAAATAAGGTAATTTATGATTGAAACCATTTAAATTCTTCATGAAAATGAGAAGATGAACTCATATACTTAGGAAAAATGACCAAAAATTTCTACATTTTCAGCAGCTGAACAAGCTAGTATTATTATTTTCAAATACTTCACTGACTGGAAAATTCACCTGAACACATTCCTCTTAGAAACATCCAAATGCTACATACAGCCCTGAACATGAAACTTTTGCCATTCTCATTCATATAAAGAAATATTGATATTAGCTGTAAAGTTCATTAAAATGTTATAAAATTACCGGACAAGAGTGGAACTTGATGGCAAGCACACAAATAGGTAAAGTGGAAGAAAACAGGTAACTCAAGTGAAACAAGAGAGACTTACCCCTTCAATTTAACTTCCTTGCTCAAATGGGGAACAGGAATGAAATTAGGCTAACTGCCCTTATCACTAAACCAAAACATCTCATAAAAATCTCAGTCCTCCTTGGTCTGTTGGCTTCTCTTCTAAAATTACTAAGATGTAACTGACAGGGCTTGTAATGATAACCCTGAGTGTTCTGCTTCTGACCTGTTTCACCTCACCTCAAATATTTGAATTTGGCCACAATTTCTTGAAAAACAGATTTAAAAAACATACTGAAACCTTACACTATGTCTGAAAGATGTAATTTCCAGAGTGGACTGAAAGATGTAGCCACGACAAAATTTTACAGTACAGGAGAAATACTGAGAGCAAAGAAACCTTAATCACTACTCTACAATGCACTCTCTTTTACCTTTGCCCTCCATGCTTTCAATCTTGTGGTTGATGTTCTTCTACAGAGAGATGGAGGAGGAAAGAAGGTAAAATAAAAATATGTAAATCTTCTTGAATCTAATGTCTGAAAAATCCCCAGAACTTTCGTTTATAGACAGAGAACATCTGCTACATCCACTACTATAAAAAAAAGGATTTTTCTAAAAGCTATTTTAAGCTTAAGAAGAAAAAATAGATATAACTAACAGATGAGAAACAAAAAATAAAGAAAGCAACAAACTGCCTTTATAAAGCATCAGGACATCAAACTGCCTTTACAAAGCATCAGTAATGCCCCTTATTTCTTAAATTAGTACAATCCTGTATAGGTAGATATGCACATTACCTATACTGCCTACCATAAAAGACTAAAACAACAAGAGTTACAGAGTTGTACCAAATCTATAAAGCAACAGTAGTGTATTTCTCAGGCAGTGTGTGACTAGGAGAGAAAGGAAAAGGGAGCAGGGGAGAAGGGGGAGGTGGGGAGAAAGAGACAGATACAACTTCAGCTTTACAATAGTGCAACAGGCTGCCCCTAGCTGAGATAGGCTGCAGACTCCCCAGCAGCATTGGAGGGAAGAAGCATTTCCTCCTCATATTTTAATAATGATAAAATTTTTTTTAAAAAATAGCCTTCCACCTGTGAATATTACTAAGCATCAAGAGAGATTTTCCTCCTGCATTGAAGGAGTTTGAGACCTCTACAGAAGGGACCCAAATACTCTTCTTGCCCTACAGGACACCCCATGGATCTGATGGAATAAAGACAAGAAAGCAGCTCAAGAGGTTGTTGCCCTCTGTCAGACAGTGAATCTGTCCTGTAACATTGCTGCAGCTCTGGGACTGCACAAGCATCCTCTGGTCCAGGTCAGAATTAGATCCATGTCTATTTTACTGCCGTGACACACAGGAATAGTTGTCAGAACAGCAACTGAAATAGATTTCTTTTTCTGCCAACAGTGCAGCTGCAGTCAAAGTTGCTTTGGAGTCAAAACTCCAAAGGGTTGTGAGGGACAGTGACTTAAAGACCTTATCCTACTCTGTTTTTTATATAACAATGACTAAAAAAATGAATCCTGAGATCATGCAGTTTGCTATTACACCAGTATCAACACACAAATACTGCAAAGGGCTGTTTGAAACATAAGGCTTACCTGATGGCTATCAGTCATTTGAGTGTCACAGTATGCAAAAAGATCCTGTCCAGTGACAATTACCTGCTGCTATTATTTCATGCAGGTACCAGTCATACAGCCAGGAGCAAACTGAATACCAAGGATTACAGAGCAGTGATAAAGCACTCTGGAACACAGGCAGTTTTCACATCAATCTTCTCAGTTAAAGGGAAGGGTTTGAAAGGGCCAGTCGAATCTGGAGAATCAATAAATGGTTACAGGACAGTGCCACACACAGAGATTTGGCTACTGAGATCATGGGCCTCACTTTGAAAAACCTAGTCTGCCGGGGAACTGCTGGGATTTATCTATCAGAGAAGGGGAAGAGTATCTTTGGACACAGATTTACTAAGCTGGTGAAGAGGCCTTTGAACTACAGTTGCCAAGAAGGCATCAGAGAGAAGAGGTAGGATGGCTTCTATGACTGGAGTGTTGGAATGGAAAGATACAGGATCTTCAAGAATGATAGGCAAGGCAGAAAGCAGGGGGTATCGCCTTCCATATCAGTAACCAGCATAGAGCTCTACCTGGGGATGGATGAGGAGCTGACTGATAACTTATGGATCAGGATTAAAAGGAGGGCAGGGACAGGTATCATTACAGGGGGTCTGCTTCACCTGTAGGACTGAGCAGATAAGGCCCTCAATGGACAGACAGGAGTGTCCTAACAATTCACAAGTCTAGGTTCTCACAGAGGACTTCAACTACCCCAGTATCTGTTGGAGGGTTAACACAACAGGGTATAAGCAGCACAGGAAGCTCCTGGAATGCATTGATCTTCATTCTGCAAGTGCTGGAGGAGCCAAAAAAAAGGGGCTGGTGGACCTTGTTCTCACCAACAAGGAGAGGCTGGTGGGAAGTATGAAGTTCAAGAACAGCCTTGGCTACAGTGACTCCATGGAGGAGTTTGAGATCCTTAGGTAAGTAAGGAGAGCGGAGAGAAAGCTCATTGCCTTGGACTTCAGGAAAGCAGATTTTGGCCTCTCTCAGGGATCTTCAGTCTCTTCCTTAGACTAGGATATAGCCCGGAAGAGAAGGGGGTTCAAGAAAGCTTATTAATATTCAAGGATCACATCTTCCAAGTTCAGAAGAGATGCATCCCAACAGAGAGGAAGCTGGGCAGATTTGCCAGGAGACCTGCATAGATGAAAAGTAGTTTATGGACAAACTCACTCAAAAAATAAGCCTACAGAGTACTGAAACAAGGACAAGTAGCTTGGCAGAAATACCATATGAACAGCCATGTTCATATGTGAGGAAAACTAGTGCCCTAATAGAATAATCTGGCCAGCAATGCCAAGGGCAACAAGAAAAGTTTCTTTGGATATGTTGAGAGTAAAGAAATACTATAGAAAAAGTGGGCCCTCTCCAGAAGGAAAAGAGTGACCTAGTTACCTGGGATATGGAGAATGCTGAGGCACTCAGTCACTTTTTTGCCCTGCTCTTCACCAGCAAAAGTTCCAACCACACTGCCCAAGTCACAGTAGACAAAGATAGGGACTGGGAGAATGAAGAACCATCCACTGTATCAGGACCACCAAAGAACCTGAAGGTGCACAAGTCCATTGGATCTGATGAGAGACATGCAGGTTCAGAGGAAACTGGTAGGTGAAGTGGCTAAGCCACTATCCCCCACACCAAAAAAAAATTGTGAAGCTATTAAGAGGGAAAAGAAACAACATATCACAATCCCAAGTAGAAGCTAAGAGATCAAATTGTATTAAGAACATCAGAGTGAAACAAAGTCCTACACCAACTTCACAAAAAATAAAATACTGGGTTATCTGTATAGAGAGCATTGGAAAACAAGCAAATCCTTTAAAGACTGATCTGAAAACTTTGCTTAGCACTGGTATTGTACATGAATACAGTCTTACACAACAATCTTTATATATATATATATTTTTCTCATAGTAATGAGAAGTACCTGAAGATTTAATTTTTTTTCCTTTTAAGTTATCCTATCTAAACATTAAAACCTACTCGATTACTGGGCACTAGGATAAAGTCATTAAGACTTAAAAGAATGATCCTGTTTTATTCTTTGATACCAGATGATAATGACATTCTGTATTTATTAAAGAAACAGCTCATTTTGCTTTCCTAATCTTTACAATCATTAACAAAAAATCATTTCTTGAGAATGTACTTCTCTGCAGCCTTCCAAAACTGAACAGCAATACTTTTCAAAGTTTTCAAATACTTTTCAAAGCTGCTTTCAATAAACAGCTAAAATAAAGGTTAATAACTGCTTATAACAGTAGCTTAATTTATGTTCAAACAATCAAGTGTTCAATTTTATCCATCACTCTCATTCAGATTAAGGAATTGCATAAAAGAAATTATTTTTAAAATTCCTTATTTCAAATGGTCAAAAGAGGTCATCTCTGGAGAGATTAGCATACCAAGTATGCTAATAAAACAGTACATACGATAAGTAGCCTTTAGAAATTATTGTGGCAAGCCGGCCAAAGAAATCCAGATCATCTTCAAAGAAAACCAGACCATCTTCAACAAAAAGCTCCCTGTGATAAAAGCTACTGAAATCCCTCCCTTCCCTCTATTCCATATCACACTACACTATTGCTGAGATAAGCAAACAGGAAAATAAATAAATAAACAAACAAATACAAATCAGGCATTGCACTCAGGCAGAATGCAACCTTAAAAGAAGCAGTCAAGTCCTCCTCTTCCACTTCCTATTCTCAGTGCCTCAATTGTGGCCTGTTTCAAGTGATTTTGTAGGCTGTGTGTTTGAGGCTGTGTGTGTAGCATGAGGTGGTTTTATTTGCATTGGCCAAGTACTGACCACAGCCCTGAAGACTACTGAAAAAACAAACAGCATTTTGCAAACAAAACTAAACCTCTTAACCTCCCAAGGGTGGTGATTTCACTTTCCCCAAAATTGTGAAATATAAGGGGTTTAGCTTGTGACTCAAGATACTTAGTAAGACTAAATTACATTCAAGGCAATGTAAATCTTTTCTTCCTTCATACTAGGAATTATTTATTTTGTGGGTATGAAGTTTACTTTCCAAGAAAAGGACATAGTAATATAAAGTATGTAGATTCATATCTACTTTTCTCCTTTCAATTCCATTTTACTTCTTGACACAATGTACACAGAACATGGAAGTGGAAGTGACAGAGGACAATTCTTGCTATCAGTGTTACTGATCTCCACATCCATTCATAGCAATACAGATACATAACTTCAAAAAGTCATTCAATTATTATTATTGCTACATCTCCCTTGTAACATGAATTTATGAAGCATTTATCATGCTCCACACAAAATTTTTCATACATTCTATCCTCTCCCTTAAGGAAATGCTTTGGTGTTTTTACAATTAGTGTCAACAGCCAAGTCCACAGATGTATTTTTCTTGGAAATACACTGAGTTGTGTGTTCCAAGATCAGTAACACAAGCCCTACATTAAAAAAAAAAAAAAAAAAAAATTAAAAAAAAAATTGGATGAACTTATTTTACAAAGTAAAGCAAAAGCTCAAACTTTTGCCTTAAAGTTGCAAGAGATGTTTGCTCTAGGCAATCTTCACTGTATGAAGAGAGGGAGAGTGTGTATGCATGCACAAACCATAAAAATAATTCTGTGCCATAATTATGCTGAGCTACATAGGTATTCTATGAAGTAATTCACATCAGGACAAGCTTAAAATCAAAATTATTTAAAAATTAGCATGGTAGCTCTGATGTAAAGAGATCAGCTTTTTTTCAGCATTTTTCAATATCAGATAAAAATATTCACCTTGATTTTTAGATCTTTTCCTGATGGGAAGTCCTCTTCCTGGAGATTCATATAAAAACTGAGTAGAACAAGGCTTAAAATGCCTTACATTTTTATTACTTGTTTAATTCTTCAAACAGAAGCCAAATAGTTAAAAAGAAATCTAATCCTGCAGTTTGGAATATGGCATTTCTTTAATGTTTGTGTCCTCCTATCTCTCTTCTTCCCATGAAATGAAACTGAGAGGTACCAAATTTAACAAACATTTCCTCAATGTATGATCATATAAGAACAGCTGTCAAAACGACAGTATTAGATATTAAGCAAGAAAGAAAGCAGGCTAAGATTTGCACTAATACTAAGAATAACCACAGTTTTAATGATCAATTCTACTTACTGCAAAAATTTTAAACCCATCTGTAATTAGTACCTAGTAAATGGCTTCCCCATAGAGAAGCTATTCCACATCTGCTTGTGGTGCCTACTCACTCCAACAAAGAGGAATACAGCTACTAGGATGGTAAGTCTTAGTTTCTTCAACTGTCTCTTATTTACTAAATGTGATTGAACAATTATGAGTGAATTATCAAAATAAACTTTCAGAATTAACACATAGAGTGCATATAGAGCTCAACCTTTTTATGCAAAACTTGTTTGAGCAGGTAGACTACAACCCCTCAATGAAATCACAATCAGAAGTTCTCACTGCTAAGTAAGCAGACTATTTTCATGTGGACTTTATAAGCTTTATAAGCTGGTTTAACAATGATTGGGGATTTAAACTTGATTCAGGACACCAGCATATATTTTTCAGAAAGCTACAACAAAAATCTGATTAATTTCAGAATAGTTGGAGACCACTGGAAAATGCTTTTATTAGTATCATACTACAAATATTTTTAAAGGCTATTAAATGAATGAAAGTGTGTCCTTCAGTGGACAGGAATCTGGAATTCAAGTCATTCTATGGGAGGAAATCTATATAGATTTTCCATTGTAAGTTCAATTATTTTTTTGCCTAAAAAAAGAAATAGGAAGACATATGAAAGGGAAGGCTGAATGGGAAGACCTCCAAACTACACATACTTCTCCAGGCACCAAACCAAACAGGAGTAAGTGGTATTGTAACCCTATCCACGAAAAGGGATCAAGTCATGCTTTTTGTTTGTACTCCAGTGAGCAAGTTTGAAGGCTTGGATTTTGATTACTCTAAGAAATACCCACAGTTACTATGAAAGTTACTCATTTTATGTCTCCAACAAAAAGATTAGACTTCAAACTCAGTTAAAACTCAGCTGCATAAAAAGCTATGTTAAGCAACACTGACCATGCTTCTGCAGTACAGAAATAATCTTCTGGTTTACCAAAAATATTTTACAACATTTTAAGATGGAACTAAATATGGACAAGTGCATAAGAAGCAGATTAAGACATATAATTATGAATTCCATTTTTAAAGGCTGGAACAATTCACATCTTGTATTCATTAAATTATGTTTTGTAGAATCTATGATTTAGAGTAATCTGGTCATCCCCATCATCACCTCCCTGCTCAAGCAGGGTCATCCTAAAGCACATGGCACAGGACTGTCATGCCAGTACTTGAGTACCTCCAGTGATGGATACTCCGTAACCTCTCCAGGCAATCCAGTGTGAAGCACCTGCACAGTGAAGAAATTCTTCCTTATGTTCAGGTGGCAGTTCCTGTGCATCAGGGTTTTTTCAAAAATGTATTCTCCTTCTACCACACAGCTGGCAATTAAAACTCTTACTGAAACCATTTTTAGTTACCTGAGGAAATAAGGCTTAAGCAAACATTTAGTTTCCACCAATCGTTCCTCCCAACAGCAAGCTTTAGAGAGCTGGAGATTTCAGAGTTACAAAGCTCCTAAAAGTTTCAGGAAAATGGAGAGCTGAGCAGAACATGCTCAAAAGAACAAGTCCATTGTCCCACTAGAAAACAGTGTGCTACAAGTTTGACCATTCCCAGCTCCTTACAGCCTGCTGGCTGACCTGTGCTCACGTGGCTCCTTTGCACTCTCACTGCCTTTGAAGGGCATTTGCCACTCAAGCTGTTTTCCCCACAGAACACTGTGGGGAACAGAACAACTTGTTTTCCCCACACAACAAGAGTGAGCTCATGTGCATGTTGAGATTCAGTACAGTTTGGGATACAGCACACATGCCTAAGAAACCAGATATTACTTGCTCTCCTACATATATTTTTCTCTCTATTTTATCTTAATAGGATTACTTTACTTCAAATCAAAGGCAAAGTGCTTTCCCAAAGTTGCCAGAATTTCAGAAATTTTTTTTTTTTTTTTCTTTTAGCCTTGAATGCACAAGCCATATACTAATGCAAGCTAGAGGGAGGGAGAGAAAAAATACAAGCATTCCGGGTACTTGGTCCCCAAGATGAACAGACTAAGGGCCACCCCATTCAGGCACACAAGCATTTTTACCAAACTGAATGCATTCTCATGGCATTGCAAGATAAACACAAGAGCACCATAATGGATTAAAAAAAAATATTAATGTTTCATTAATGATGGTCCAAATGCGTCCACCAATACATCTATAGAAGTTGAACACTACAGCTAGAAAACAGCTGGTCTAGAATGTACCATTATCAACTTTCAATCTTTTGCAGACAGAAAGGCAGCTGAAAAATACAATAATACTCAATAGTTATGACAAAACAATTCTTTATTTGTATTTTCATTCTAAGTAGTTAAAAAAAAAAACACTCTATGAAGAACAGAGCTCCAGAGACTGATTTTTTTACAAATTTTATGTTCAACTTCAAAGTACTTTTCAGATATTTTCGCAGGTTTGGTTATAGACAATGAAAACACATTTTCAGATTCTGCACAGCTTTTAACATTTGGTAAAATTCCATTGCATACAGAATTTATGAGAGGAAAGCAGCCTGTGCCTAAGTTTTACTAGCTGAAATGGGGATGATAGCTTAATTAAATCTAAAGATGCAAATATAGGAGCAGTATGGGATATGAAATTTAGTAGTATTAGTATTTAGAAAATAGTGTGGCACCTCTTCCTTATTAGCAGCTCCTGCATATACACTTGTATTGCAGCAAATCTCAAGTAGCCTACTTTGTGTGAAGTACCTTGTGTTCCCTGCATCTGCCATGGAATAGGAGTTACTATGAAAAATTAATGTATATTATCTAATTAATATATACTAATGACACTAATACACAGATTAAGACACCCTGTCATAAGTTGCTTACATGTCCAGAACTTCACTGTATTATTTATTTCCAACACTAGTGTTGAAGATTCAGTGGACAGGCAAACGGGCAGTTTTAAACCTCACCACAAAAAATGCTAAAGTGAAGAAGCTCCATATTAGCTCAAGCCAATTTCTCTGCTGTCAGGATCCCAACACTCTCACCCCATCCCAGCCACAAAGTCAGGACTCCTCCCCTTGCCGCAGCTGCCAATGCAGCTGAGCTGGGCTATTTCAATGTTCAGCTTGCTACAGAATAAGTCCAGTGCTCTTCTGTTCTTCTCCACTGCCATAAACAAATGAACAGTGCCCAGAAGCTACACACCAGTGTAGGACAAAAGCAAAAGGGGTGCGGCCATGCAGGTGGGGGTGGGAGAAAAGGGAAGAATAGGGCACAGCCAGGATAGACAGTAGAAAGTTCCACTTAGGCTGCTATGAGAACACAAGGCAATAATTCCCCTAAACCTCACAGGATTTCTTGTATTTAGACAGATCTATAGGAACCGTAAGGACTATTTATACAGAACCACAGAATGGCTTGGGTTGGAAGGAACCTCAAAGATCATCAAGTTCCAATGCCCCTGCCATGGGCAGGGGCACGTTCCACTAGACCAGGTTGCTCAGGGTCCCATATGGCCATGAACACCTCCAGAGATTTGACATCCACTACGTCCCTGGGCAACCAGTTCCAGTGCTTCACCACAATTTCTATTCAAATATAAAGTAGGTTTTCATATTTATCCATTACAAATTAGAACTATATACTTCATAAAATCTTTTTACGTGTATTTATTTTTTCACTTGCTTAACCAATGGGTTTTATAGCCCACCCATGGATCAAATCTTTAGTCTTTCACCTCATGATACACTAATGCAGTTGGTCTTCTAAAGATGCTTTAGATCAGTGACCCCTAATGTGAATAAGCATTGAACGGAAAGAAAAGAAGAATTCCTATGGATATGGAAATACCATATAAATAAATATAAATAAAATAATACATGGGCATTACTGAATAAATTTTTTTGAAGGTCAGTGGCATTGCCCCTCAAAAACCACAATAGATAAAAATAGCAGGGTGTTGGGGGTTAGGTGTCCTTCCTTTTGTTCCTCCTCACCTATAGAATTTTCCCCATTAGTTGCAGGGAAAACTTGACTGCTGGTACTTACTGAGTGTTTGAGAAGACAAAAGAGTTTGGCTGGGCTCAGGGGAAAGGGGGACAGGTAAAAGAGAGGGTGGGGGGCAGCTGCTGGCTGGCTCGCTTCTTCGGCTTCAGAGCGGCACACACTCGGAGCTGTTGTTGCTTGAGGAAAGAAATCGCCATAATCCAGAGGGAGCTGCTCCTTCCTCTTCTTCTGTGGGCCCCCCCTGTCCTGCTGGGACGTCTTCCAGTGCCAGCCACCGCTGCGGAGCTTCTGATACACCTCATCCACCGGCCTGGGATCTCTGCTCATCCCTGCCGTTCCAGCTGGGTGTTCCTCAGAGCCCTGCAGGAGCACTGGGACTGACTGCCCGAGGGGCTTGTGGAGCAAAGCCTCTCCTCCATCCTTTCCTGTCACGGCCAAGAAGGTTGTCATGGGGTCTCTGGTTCTGTTTTGTTATTAATGCCATAGTTATTGTTGTTTGTTTGACTTGTTTTACATACTAGTAAAGAATTATTCTAGTTATTCCTATCCCCATATCTCTGCCTGAGAGCCCCTTAATTTCAAAATTATAATAATTCAGAGAAAGGGAGTTTACATTTTTCATTCCAAAGAAGGTGCCTGCCTTCCCTAGCAGACACCCGTCTTTCAAACCAAGACACAAGGCATAATGCTTTTTTTGGTTTTGGAAAGAAACTGCACCAAGCAAAAGACTCAAAAAATCCATGAACTCAAGGATCTCAATCTCTTAAAACTAAAACTTGTCCCACAGTGCTGTTTGAATCAATGTCATTAACAACACTAAAAAAATAGAACTATGTTTGATAATATTCATACTTTTTAGTGAAACTAAAGGGTTCCATTTACCTCAACTGGACAATAAATGACTCATGACTTCCTGGTTCACTCTCATGTCTTGATGGTTCATGGTTTGTCTTTACTACCACGTTTCAAAAGACTTTACTATATGCTATAGTCTATCCAGACAACGTCAAAAGGAATTAATATTGTTAGATGTTCAAGTAAATACCCAGCCATATTAACCAAATCAACTGAAAATGCTTTTTTTTGGGGGGGTATGTAAATGAGGTAAGTAAAATTTGAGACTAAAAGCAACATCAGAAACTGTGGCAGAAGAAATGTTCTCACTTCTTAAGCCCTGATGAATAAAATAAATCTCTAAAACACTTCAACTATATGCTGGTATTGAAAGGTGATTGTTGGCATAGCTTAGTTCCTAGTTCTGTTACAGACAGTGACCTCCTCAAAGCCAGTAACCAGGCAGCATTTTGAAACAAGCCACGTGCAGCGACAATCCTCCAAGGGTTCAATACAAAACAGACTGTGGAGTATCAGTCTGCCCTAAGGGGCAAGGCGACTGTTGCTATTTGGAGCTTCAACAAAGCAACACCTAACCCGTTTAACTTTGACAGCTGAAGTTGCCAATAAAGTGTGTTAAAGCAAATACAATCAGGCCACAAAAATGGAGAAAAGCAAGGTGTGTTTGTTTAGGGGATGGTAGAAAAACCACACAACCAGTATGCAAGACAATTAGATGTTATTTAGAAGTTTCAAATACTAGAGGAAGTACGATTTATTTCAGGAAAATAGAAAAAGACAATACTGGTTAATGACAAGCAATAAATTTCCTACAGCAAGCAAAAGAATATAATGCAACAGAATTATACTGGGCTTTGTATCGTTGTGTGAAAACACATCTTACCATGCACACACTTGTCTTCAGCACTTGAAGATGCACTGACTGCACTAAGATCTGGGGCACACAGAAACTTAGCCATGCTCAACGAAGCAAAAAATAAAATTTGGAATGAGATAAACAAAACAAACAGGGTATAAAGATTCAGCACAAAGTGGCAAACTATGATTATGGAAACAGTGATACATTTTCTGCAATGGCCAACTTATTTCAAATATTCTTGCCAAACTTAAAAAATAATTTTAAAAAATGTTTGTGACATATTTGAGCCTCCAATTGATTGACTCAATCTATGTCCAAGCTTAAGTTCAACCTGATATTTTTTTGTGTGAATGTATTTTTCCCTTGCTCATTCTTGGTGTTATTTTTTTGTACTTTTGTTTTGGTTTTGGGTAGGATTCTTCTTTTAAATACTTACTCTTTTTCATAATACTCTTACTAACTATATCCAACTATTCCTTTTCACTAACTCCAGTTCTTACCTTTCTTACTGTTTTCCAACTAGGGCAAAAACTGAAGAACACAAAGCCACATAATACTATCTACAAAGCAAGAAGAAAATAACAAAAAAAATAAGCATGTTCATCAGAAGCCTCACTGCAGCTCCCCATGAAACAACTGGAGACAATCCTCTCCATTAGGAATCTGTTTTCAGATGAAAAACACCCATGTGCTTCCAATCTTCATTTCAGACCTTGAGAAGTTCATGCCTTTTTGTGATATGTTGTCTAATATGTATCTGTAGGACTGACAGTAGGCATGCAACTGCACTTGTCAGAAGAGTGCTCAGCAACAAAGTGCTAGGTATAGGATTCCTTGTAATACGTTAAGACTGGAGCTTATCTAGAAAGAGATCACAAGGTGAATTTAAAAGCTGATTAATTAAGATTTGATTAATTAAAAATATGCTAAAAATTTGTGATGAAAATGCTAACAGTTGAAACTAAAAACATTTACTTAAACAAACAGGCAGGAATTATGGCATACTTAGAACTAATTAATTTCACTAAGGCTATAATACATTCAAGTCTACAATGACTTCCTCAAAATAAAGGCTCTACCCAATTATCACCAATCAGGCCCAATAAAATAATCAGCATGATGTTTAAATGACTGAGATCATGATGACTGAGGACCATTTAGAAGAAATAAAAGGTCTTTTTCAAAAACTGTTTTATGTTTATCAGCAAGAATTGTAACAGTAAAACAAACACAGAATGACTACCGAGTGCAGTAGCATCTGTAACATGAAAAAAATGTACAGGTTCCACACTTCTTATGTCAATAAGTTGCCATCATTCTTCAAAACTCTTTGCTAACGCAAAAGCTAAACAAGTTCTAGGTTCTCAGTGGTTCTTCAAAGGCTCCCTGACTAATTTCTGCTTAAAATTAAAAAGATATTTGTAATAGTCAGTGTCACAGTCAAAGCTAAAATTCAAGATGTGTTTTTAACTAGTGAATCACCTCAAAAAGTTGTTCCTACAAGAAGGGTTTTACCCTCATTTTACCTGACTACTCTCTCTGAAAACCAAGTACAATAAAAAGAAAACATGGCGATTTAAAGAAAAAAGGAGATGAATGACCAGAAGAGTAATCATCATTAGTCTCACAAAACTGGGACAGCTTTTTGCAATAAAAAAAATTGTAGAAAACCAAGATTTTAATTATTTAATTAAGCTGATATATTGCTGAACATGAATAAAAAATCAAGTCATTTTTACTGAATTGTCTTTTCAAGACACAGTTGAAGAAGTGAAGACCAAGTGGAAGGAACAATCCTTAACAGAAACTACACCTGACTCAAAAGTTTGAAGCAGAAAATAGATGAGAGGCTAGCAATGCCTCAGCAGGAAGCAAGAAATTACTGCTTGCAGCTTTTTCAACTTTCCCTTGGCATCAGGTTATATCTATCCTTGGAGCAAAGAATAACTGTGTATAAGTCAGAACAAAGGTCCATCTATGTGTCCATTTTTAGGAAAATTCCAAAGGGGAAAAAAAAAAAAAAAGAAAAGAAGCAAAACTACAATATTACCCATTAAGTGTTTTCTGTTTAGTAAATTAAATTATGAGGTAGAATAATTCCTGACATCAAGATTCCTGTGATGATACAGTCCCAGAGAACTAAATAATCAGCTAGGTCTCATGGTAGAGTCAAGAGAAGGTAGGATTAATGTAAGCAGGAAACAAGTATGTTCATAAGAACACTGAAAAGGTATCGTGACACTCTAACTTCCTATATTTTTTTCCTAATTCTGAAATACAACCCACTTTGAGAAGACGAATAAGACAAAATTCAAAAGGCTTTGAACACAGAATAGAAAGCATATTTAGATGGCCGGGTATTTGCAAATGAATAGAAAGATCATCAACAAAATGATTTAGGCATGTAATTTTGAGGGAAAAGTTGCAAGTACATCTGATTTAATGCACTGAGTTTATTACTACTTTCAGATCATAATGACTTGCTAATGGATTGATTACAAGTTTTTCATATACCACAGCTGAAGACTAACTAAATACCCCATGCACAAAGAAACATCTTGGAACTGCCAGGGAGTGGCACAACTTCTGTTATGTCTCTGACAAGCTCAATAATTGCAGTTCTTCCTGGAAAGAAACAAAATGAGCAGAACCAGAATTTTATTTCGAATTAAGCACAAAATGAGATCTGGAAAACGCGTCACAGAGACTTCAGAAGACTCAGCTATTTGAAAAGGACAATACCCTCTTAAGTTTCACTGACTAGATCAGAATATAAAACATTTCAGTTCAAAAGAATGGAAACAAGCAAACAGAGGACCCTATTAAAAGAACACCAAACCTTGCAATAAAAGCAGCAGAACCAACCAAAAAAGCTAGACAGTAAAAGGGCTGCAGTTGCTGGATCTGAATCAGCCCACCAAACCCACCAGTGAATGACACCAAAGCTCTGAAAAGCACCTAACTAAGGAAAAGCATATTTTTTCACTAATAGTTTCTCAGAGAAAAAGAGAAGGAGAAACAAAGCTGACTGATTTCCTGGACTTACATGAGAAAAATTTATCCTCTTCTATTCAGGGGATAAAAACTATGTTTTAATCTCTGTTTTGAATTAAAACCCCCACCATTTCTCTAAACCCCTACCTGCTAGAACCTTCCTACAATTCTCAAAACCCACACACTTCAAAACTAATAAATAGGAGAAAAAAAAACCTGTGAAAATATTTGAAAATTTATATCCCTAAATTCCATAAAGGAAAAGATACCAATATTAGCCTGGAACAAAAATCCTGCTTACCCTAATACAAAGGCCACAATGCTTAACAGAACTACTTATCCTATTCTTTTCACATTTATTTTCCAGAGAATTTTTTTTTTCTTTCAGTGATAGGTTCTGAATGCTTGCCTGTGGCCTTGGACATTTTGCATACCAAGGACCTCAAATAAAGACTAACAGAACAATCCCAGTATCTTAATTTTTTGTTTTCTTGGATTAATACATAATCCACCTCCTGCCTGACTGCAGTAGACTGCAGCGGTGCAGGGGACAGCCATATAGAACAGTAGAGTAGATGAAATGTATCTCTGCTACTAGAAAAATGAGTCTTCCTCTCTTCCTGGCTTGACACTGCTGTCCTGTTCTGTGTACTTGCTCTGGCACTCATCTGGCCACACAATAAGATAATTCAATTTGCTAATCCAAGGGAGGAAAGGGAAAAAAAAAAAAAAGAGCAAAATAAGAATAAAATAAATAGTGTTCTCCTGGGTTAGTGGAGTGAATTAACTTCTCATGTACTTCGTAAACTACCAGAGTCACTGCAACAATGCAGTGCAGCTATGCTGTACCAAACCCAAGGAAGAGGGAGTAATGCAGAGCCATTAAGATAGGAGAACGACTAGTCAGCCTCTTTCATATCCACCCCACTCCCTTACTTCTCCCACATAATCTAAGAGCCAGCAGGACACACTTCAATTTCAGTGATGCAGCACTGATTACATTCCCAAACGCAGGTCTAGCGACCTGAAATCTAATTACATCAACAATCTACTAAAATATAATTGTGGGTTTTATTTGAAACCTCTATGGCAAGCTGGTTTTGACATATGATAAAAAATGATATATACTAATTTAAAATGTAAGGGTTTTTGGAAGGTCAAACTCAATTTTAACTAAAAAGACCACTCTACACACAAATGCACCCATAGAATAAAAATAGCCTCCCAGCTTTTTGGTGGTAGAGTCAGAGAAATTAAACTACAAGACAGAACCAGGCATTTGCAATTAATTTTAGTATTTTTAAATATTTTTATGAATGTATAACTGTACAACAGACATACATGAAGTCGTTTAAACAACTCTCTTCCAACCCTTATTTGCATGCACTACGTTACAGTTTAAGTCACCTTAATCACATACTATTTTTCACCGTGACACCTGCCCCATTCAGTGCCCTAGCTGGACCATGATCCAGGGAAACATTAGCACTGAGAACTGAAGGAAGCTGCTCTCAGTAGACCAGTCCCTCGAAAATGCATGGATACATGCAAGGATCAATACTAGAATGGAAGACAAGCAGGTGTTTGGTGAGAGCGTTACAAACCTAACAGACAATGGAAGGCCCCCACAGGCTCAATTAGCGCAGTGAAGATGTGCACCTTAGAGGAGACACACTAGCAGACTTAAAGCTCCATTCCTCAGTCACAAGCAAGTTCTTTTCCTCAAATCGCAGTCTCTTGTTCACAACAAAATTAATTTTTACTACATTATGCATATGCAAAGAGGGGGAAGTACCATTGTGTCCTTTTACAATCTCACACGTGGCTACAAGAAGAGAGAATGTACTTGCAGAAAATCTCTTATCTGCATGCATTCCATACCTGACACCCCAGTTCAGAATTTTCTGAAGAAAAACCAGAATTTCACAGCTTTTCTTTGCTTTCTAGCTAAAATGAAAAGAATCATATTTCAGTTCCATTCTGCCTGCAAAGCTAAGAAAAGCAGTTCTACCATGGAAACTGTCCCATTAGGAGAATCAAAGTGATACTGTGGTATCAATACACATTAAATACCTTCTCCCTGCAGTGCCAAGAACTGAAAATGGTACCGCAAAATCCATTTCTGCAACTACTCATGTCTTGGGTTTCATTCCAGGCATTTGAGGAAGCTTCCAAGCTCTCACCTATAACCAAACACAGACTTTTCCAGCTCATTTTTATAACCTGGATCTTTTCTGGCTTGTATGTCATCACCAGAATTTTTAAGAAATTTTGCCTGTTGAACCCATTACAGCAGATGAAACTCATTGTTAGGAAGAATCCATTGTTTTTTTCAGAAGTCAGATTACATACGGGAAATAGCCGTATGTCAAAACCACTCCCCAAACAATGCATTGTCATGCCAAAGTTTGGTAACAATTTATAAGTCAGACGGTTTCCCTTCAAAAGAATTAAAGAAAACATTTTAATCTGATCAATTACAAATAACTTCTAGATTCTTGAAATTTTGAAAAAATTCTTTGTATCCCCAGCTGCACTGGGGCTGGCTCTATTTGCCAGCCTTCCTAATCTCCATCAGACAAAAGAAAAAACAAAAAGCCAACAAGAACAGAACATTTATATGAAGGTGAAAAAGTATTTTAAAAAGTTATAATCAAAGAATGAAGAGAGATTCTTTGCTACATTTATGCTTAACTTTTTCCCCGATAAATAAAATTTAAAGTTGAGGAGCTTCCATATCAGCAGAGTTTAGCAAGACAAGGCTTCTCAGCATCTGGACATAATGTAACTTCCAGAGGAAATTAATCATAGGAAATCACAGCATATGTAATCATGTCTCCGTTCAGCGTACAAAACCTGTCCCATCCCACAAATCATTTTACAGATGTAAGCCCAGGGCCAAAATGCTGTCACAATGCCTTGAATGGCATTCCAAAGGAGAAAAGACGATCATCCCAGTGCTAGAACAGGCTTTATTCTTTCAAAGCACTTAAATATTTTATGAGTACCTTTGCTTTCACAGGGAAGAAAATAATTTCCTCCAAGTGCAGATCAGTGGCTGCTATCTAATCTCTTGTCACAACAACGCAATCCTTATGTATCCGCAACTCATCAGCATACCATCTCCATCTCATTTTTTTCCATCAAGCCGCGAGCACTGGATGGGCTAATTGTCGGCTCACGTTAAGCAAGCGCTCAGCACAGGGCCGCAGGCGCTGGCAGGCAGCGCACGCCGTTCCCGCCCGGCTCCCGGCTGGCACGGCCCCGCTGCCCGCCGGCCGCGGGGCGCAGGGGGGCCCGGGCAGCGCCCCCGCCCCGCCCCTCCCGCCCGCTTCCTCCGCTGCGACGCCGCTTTCTGCTCGAAAATCGCCATCGGGTTTTTGTTAGCGCAGTAACCCGTTCGTGCCCACGGCGGGCGCACAAAGCGGGCCCGGGCTGCTCCTCGCCACCGGGGACAGAAACCCTGATTTCATGTTTTTCCCAGGAAACGCCTCGAAAAAGGAGAAGCTCACGCCTTCGTGAAGGATGTTTTCGGAAGCAGGGGACCTGACTCGTCGGGTGGAAATACGCAATATGAGAAAAGGCGAAACCCGCAGATTTTCTCCATCTCCCTTTCACAGAAGACATTATTTTAAGTAGACGGGGGAAAACGCCGTATCCGAGACGAAGGGCGTCATTGATTTTTAAATCCGGAGAAACACGCCGCATCCAGCCCCGGGGCAGCCAGTGAAAGAGGGTCACCTCCCCCAAAAAATTAAACCTCTGGAAACGTCTTCGCTGGAATCGCGGAAATCCGCCCGCGGGAGGGGAGGGTGCGCAGCCCCGGGGTTGGGTGGATGGGTGGGTGTGCCGGGGGCGCCCCGCGGGCGGAAAGGGCAGGGAGACGCGGGCAGCGAGATCAACAGCATCACATGCCAGATGCGGGATGCCGTCGGCGTCCCGCTGGTGGCGATGCCCCCTGGCATCGGCGATCCCCCCGTGCTGACGAGGCGGGGGCGCGGAGTAAACTACGGGCCCGGCGGAGACGGGGGAGGGGGAGCGGGCTGTGCCCAGACCGTGCTGCCTCCCCCTCCGCCGCCCGGTCGTGTCCCGGCGAGCGGGCACCTCCTGACACAATAGACACCGGGCGGACCCACGGCGCGACCGCGGCCCCTCTCCCCGCCACGGCTCCCGCCCGACCCGCAGACCAGGGCGGCGGCGACAGCATCATCCTCACTCACCCCTCCGAGGAGGCTCGCCGCGTCGGGGAGGGGCCGTCGCTAGCGGGTGCTCAGCGAGCCGGCATCCCGCGGGATGCGGGAGCGAGGGCGGAGCGCGCAGTGTACCTCTGGCAACGACCCCGGCGTTATTCCCTGCACATAGCGGCGGCTAACGGCACCGCGGCACCGCGCCGCACTGCGCACGCGCCAGGGCCGAGCGGCGGCGGGGCCGCGCTGCGCCTGCGCCGCAC
The DNA here is from genome assembly GCF_001522545.3 of Parus major. NCBI lineage: Eukaryota > Metazoa > Chordata > Aves > Passeriformes > Paridae > Parus > Parus major. Next base: position 33,194,454 of record NC_031770.1, read on the forward strand.
TCAGACAATAGCGCTCCCCCGGCTGCGGGCGCTCCCTGCGCGGGCGATGGCGGGAGGTAAACGCTGCTTCCCGCCCCGTTCCGCCCAGGCCGTGACGGGACCGGCGCTGAGCCCGCTGCAGGCCCGAGGGCGTAGGAGAACGGGCTGTGCTGTGCGCAGGCGCGACTGCGGCCGCGATCAATAACAAAGGGGAGATGGGTTGCGGCGACCACCCTCCCGCAGTGGTCGGGGGTGGGCGGGGGCTCTGCCTCCCGCGGCGCGGTGCATGCCGGGACTTGTAGTCCTGGCGACGGCATTCCCGCCATCGGGAAGCATACGGACTCCTGGCGTTGCTAGTCTCAGCTGTGGCGGCCGGCGGCAACGGGCGGCCATCGGAAGCCGGAGGATCCCCGCAGGTGGCTCCTCCGAGAGCCCAACGCGGGAAGGCAGAACGGGTGGAACTGCTTCTCCCCCAGCCTCGCCACGGGGAGCCCCCGGTGTCAGGGGACAGCGCCGGCTGCTCCCCGGGAGCCAGCAGGGTCCTGATGCGGGCGCCCCGCGGGGTGCGCGCCCTGGAGGAGTCCCTGGAGCGGTACCAGAGGCGCCTCCGAGGTGAGCGGCACTGGCGCGAGGTGAGAGCGGGCCGCCCCAGCCGCCGCCCGGGTCTGCGGGCGGGCTCCGCTGCGCCCGGCTGCCCCCGCCCCGCCGAGCCCCAGGCCGGGCTGGGACGGGCGCGGAGAAGTTGTTCTCCTCACACCCGATCGCAGGCGCCGTTCTTGTGACACGCGTTCGTCTCACCGTAACTCGGCTAGGGCAGGGCGGCTGCCGCTTCTGGTGCGGTTGTGGTTTGTGTGAGGGTTTTGGCCGTCCTTGAAACATCGAATTCTAGTCGTGGTAAAGATGAGGGTACGAGTGGATTCTAATGAGAGTGGTTGTTTCCCATTCCATCGAGTGTTCTCATGCCTGCCAGTTTGTCCAAGAAGCCTGACAAAGAGCACCTGAATCTGTCAGCCGTGACAGCTGGGCTTTACCAGTCTTCAGACTGTCAGTGACTGACTGGGCAAAGTAAATGTCCGTATTCTGAAGAGAGCCAATGGATAGTGTGTGGGTATGCGAACCTATCGGTGCAAAAAGTTGTGTTCTGAGCACAGCTTCCCCACATGGCCTGTTGGGATGTTTCCTGTGTGATAGGAAACATTGCCAAAAAGAAGAAGAAAGAAAGATAAAACAATGGGAACATTTTCAAATAGCTACTTGATTCTCAGCAAGTATCTTTTTACTTCCTTCTCAAAAGGGCATCGGTTTTTTACATTAGCGATAGATTTCTTCTGTTCCAGAAGACAGAACTTTGAGGAATAACTTCTACTTACTTTTCCTGTAGAGGAGATGGACACGGTAATGCTACTTGACATTCTCAGTTAACTGTTGCAGAACAGTTAGGATGACAATTACTAGGGCTGTTTAACTGTGTAAGACTGTTAGAGCTGACCCTAGCTAATGGACACATTGGATACATGTATTCTCTTCATACAACTTACTTTACCTTTTTCTGACTAGATCCCCTTACACTGGATCCATTATATTTATTAATTTCATAACCCGAATTTCTGGGGAGTATTTCCCCTTTACACTCTTGGAAGCAAGAATTTTCTTTTCATACAATGCCAAGCTAGTTTGGATTTCATACATCCAGGGGTGCCTCTCTGCCAGAATCAATATGGTGATGCACAAACAGCCCCAACACAGGGCAATATGACCTATGTTCCATTATATTTCTCAGTGATGTACAATATTTAACTCCATTGAGCTGGACACCATTTTCCACATAATTATTACTGGTGTTAAGAATTCATTGTAGGACAAACAGGTTATCATTACTCTCAAAGTTGTCAAATCTAATGCTTTACCTATTTCTCTTACGAAGTTATACATCTAGAGATTTTTCTCTCCATTGGGATCATTCCTGTCATCTGGGTTCTGCAATTTTAGCTGGCATGCTTTGGGCATTATTTGAGGTTTGTGAAATAAAGCGGTCTTAACCTACCTGTAATGCTTGACATTATCTGCACCCAGGCTGAGCTCATGGCAACAGGTTTTCACCACCTATGCTGGACAGCAGCACAGCAGAACCACTACAGTCTTACTCAGTTTAATGGAAGGGTGGATAAGTTCTCAAAGAGTAACTGGTTATTTCAGTGCAGTGTCCTTTGTTGCAAAGGCAAATCCGTCAGAAGACAGAGCACCTGAGTGTTCAGTAAACCGAGTCTGGTGGCCAGAGGGAAGAAACCTGGGCCAAAAAAACCTGATTAAGACCTAACTAGAGCCCAACAGAGAGGCTTTGATAAAATAACAAATGTTCTATAATGTAGCTTTTCCTGACCTTGTATAGTGAAAGTCTTTAATACTACATGTAGCTCTAAGTTAAGAGGGCGGTGTTTGTGCAGTTGGGGTTGTTGGGTTACTGCCTAAACTTTCAAATAACTGAGACCATTTCAAACGAACCTTAAAAACTTTAGGAGATAATATTTCTAATAAAAAATTCTTCTGAAGAGAGTAGAAGTATTTTGTAAAGGACAATAAGTGGTGTGCTGCTGTATTCCTATTAATTACTAAAAATTGACAGGCGTACATAATGTGAATGTCCAATGGGCCTTCTACTATACCACTCCCAAGAGCAGAGCATGTTGCCTTCCTGTGAATTTCCCCTTTTCTCCTAACAGCAGTAAACTCAGATGACTAATTTAGAGTCCAGTTCTTTGTTTCTAATATATTTCTGGTTTCTTGATAGAGAACTATTAGCTTATTTTTGATGTTGAGTTTTCTGCCTCTTGAGTAAAAAGCACTGGCTCAATGTTGAGACAGTATAAGAGCAGGAGCAAAGGAAGGGCAAACCATCCTTTTTAGGTACTGAGCCTGATACACTTGTCTATCTCAGGTCTGTCTTAGTATATTGCGGAAATTACATTCTGTATTCCACTGCATTGCTGAGTGCAGTGTCTTCCATAATTTCAGAGAATGGAGATGCAAACTCTAAGAGAAACAGATGAAAATATAAGACTTCTACAAATGAAGTTTCATTTTGTGGCTGTTTTGTGTAGTTCCAAAAATAAAACAGGAGAGATGGAAGTCAAAGCCATCTTAGGAAAAATAAGTATGTGGCCCAGTTTCCAACACTACAAGTTAGCTATGACACTGAAGCAGCTTAGAATTACATTCTAAATTTATTTTTGCTTGGGCTTTTTATTTTTATTTGGCAGTTCTTTCTAGGTATTCTTCTGAACAGAAAACATTTTTTTAAGGGTGGAGAAGCTGTCAAAAGGAACTGGGAAATGAGGTTTTCACATGTGAGACTTTCTAGAGCTTATGCAAATGCTTTATTTCTGCAGAAAGGGCTGTTTTAGGAACTTGTGACAATGACTGCTGCAGCTTCAGAGAACCCTGTGCTTTTAAAGATGATAGCTTGGTAAAAGTTGTGCTGAAATGTGTTGTTCGGATGATTGGTTCTTTTGCTTACAGAGTATTTTCTATGGCATTTAGGAGTCCGTGAATGAGGTAGCTTTGGTGCTTTCATTTAAAGGAGTATACTTTTTAAGGAGTTCTGTGAAGTGCCTGAAAGAAAATCTCTTGTTTAGGCAATGCTAACCTTGTTCAATGCTTTCTGAATTTTTTTTCCTGTTTTGACTTCAGTGGTAACTTGTTCTTACACTGATTTATTTTTTATTTTTTTTAAATGTATTGAGTTTGATCCATCAGATTTGGGTGCTACCTTGTCATTTTTCAGAATCATCTCAGATCCTTTAAACACTGAAAACCAAAGAGCTTAATATTTTTATTTTTTGAAGTTTCAATACATGTTAGTCCAATTTCAATTATATCCTCAGGTGTTCTGATAGCACATCAGAATAGGGAAATAGCGCATCAGTGATGTCTTATCATAGAACAGGAATACATGTTTGGTTTTTATTTGTAGTCTTAAGACATCAGAAAGAAAGATGCTGACTGATTTTGATATGCAAATCATAGTGCTGCATGTGAGCAGTTTTTGCAGTATGGTTTCCCTGAGACCATGTTTCCATAAAATGTACAGGAGTAGCGTAACTGAAAAAATTAGATTTAATGAGGGTGCGCTCAAAAATTAATGGCTTCTGAATTAATTAAGGAAGTAATAATGTTATCTCTAAGCAGATGATCTTTGTTGTCCTGTAGTTGGCATCCACAGTGTTTTTTAAAATTTCTTTCATATTTAAAAAGAATATTTTTACACTACAAGAAACAACAAACATAGTCTTTCCACTCGGTGCATTGTCTTTTACCCTAATGCCCAAAATTATGTTCCTTACTTTGGAAATTAAAAATGCTGTAATATACTTTTTCCCTTTTAGGCATCCAGTTCAGCTCTTACTGAACTAAGTGTTGGATGTTTTATATATGATGAATGTAAAGCCACACCACTGGGACCTCCTAATTCCCAGTTTCCCAGTGGTGAGTGTTTTACCTATGACAGCAATATTAATAATTTGGAAATAAGCAAGCTTTTAAGAAATAGAAGCAAATACTTGATGTCGCTTTCTAGAGTGTGGTGACATTTCAGAGGTGGGAAACTGTTGTCAAAAAAAAAAAAAAGTGGCATCAGTGTGCCATTGATAATGGTTTTTATGTGTTTCACTACTACTGCCCTGTATGTTTATGGGAAAAGTGGGCAAAGCATAAAAAGGTCTAGGTTGCCTGTGTGGATGTAGTAACAGCTTGGAGTTCAAAAGCTGTAATACTACAAAGAGAGAGAAGTTCTGGGAAAACTAATATATATATATATATATATGGGCTTGGTTGGTTCTTTCTTGGTTTTATTTGTTGTTTGTCCCTTGGCTAGGATGCAAATACTGGAACTCCGGGGTTCTCTGGCATCTACAGGGAATAGGGAAATCAAGGAACTTTATTGTTATCAGATGACACACCACATGACAACTTAAATGAAATTGAATGCTTCTTGGCAACAAATGGTTGCAACATAGTTTGCTAAATATCTAAGCCATTGCATAAGTGAGATTCTTCTGCCATTTCTCAATTAGCTCTTCCGCTCTCATAGCATCCTGGAATGCTCAAGAAAGGATGAAGAACCTAAGTATGCCAAAAATGAAATATTTGACCTAAACCCTTCTTTTTTGAGTCATTGCCTTGTGAATGGTATTTGGGTTTGTTTTACTACATTATGACTATTTAAAATAGGCTTTTTGTCTACTTTTACATTAAATTCAATAAGGGATGGAGTAACCAGAAATGGTGGTGTAAGCTGTCAGATGATTGGGCTTTTAAAAGTAAGTACGGGGAGAAGATTAATAGGTCAGAAGTGGGTGAGGTTATTATTAAAAACTAGCATTGCTAAAAAGAGAGTGATGGCATACTGGACTGAGAGCATGTTCTTAAATATAATGCTTTCTTGGGGGTTATTTATATTTTATAAGCTGTTGGTAAATTACAACCAAGTAGAGAAGATGGGAAAAATGGTGAAAACCATTACAGTGGGAAAAATCAATTTCCAAGCTTCAGTCAAGATGATATGAACTTGAAAAAACAAATAAAGTTAAGGCAGAAATACTTATGTAGCTTTTGTTTTCTGACTTGAACTGCTATTTACCTTTCTATTTAAAAGAAAAGTTATTAACTTTTTTTACAACAACCTATACTCCGAGGCATGTCTTCTAACTTCTACCTAGAAAATGCTTAACTGTGATTATTATTTGAAGGTTTTTTTGCCAGTGACAAGAAATATTTTAGTTATTTATACATCATATCAATTTAGAAATTACAAGCATGTAAAAATTATGTAAGAATGTGTGTTGGAAAGGTTACCATTTTCTAATTGTAGCAGTTACTCCAATAGAAGATGTTTCCTTATAAACTTGGCTCACAAGAGTGAAATTGCTGTTCTGTGGGCATTTATACCTAAAAGAATTAATAAGTGAGTTGTCTGAGGTCCAATAGTACAAACTAGATGTATCCTTATCTAAAACTAAGCCTATATTTTGTGATTTCCAATTTACTTGTCATCTCTTAGCTGCAAATCTCTCAAACTTCTTTCTTTGCATGTTCAGCTTTAGCAGAGTGATATAGCATTTATGAATTATGATTGATGTTCATGATTTTTGTCAAGTCAGCTGAATCAAATAAAAAAATTAAGAAAGGAATATAAGGAAAAAGTATATTGAACATTAGATAAGACCTTTAGTGTATCATCTTTCAGTAAGTCAGTTCTTGAAAATATTTATATTTATCTGTATAGAGGTTTTCTGTTGTGTTTTTTTGTGTCCTTTTTCTAGAATAGTGCGTGTTATTATTTATTTTTCACACTTTTTCGGAAGTCATTGGTCTTTATTAAGTAACTGTTTTATGATGGCTTGGTTTGCTGAGTTATTACTTCATTTCCTCAGGTGTTTGTTTCATTGTATGACAGATTGCTTTGTTATAATGTGTGGTGGCATCGCTAAAATGCAGAAACATTTTTCTTGGTTTCCAGTCCTACATATTGCAGAAAATGTAGCATGAGCTTTAGGTTCATTGAAAAGTGTGGAAGGTGCATATGCTAGGAAATATTTTAGGGTCAAGTATATTATTACTTGTGCTGCTGCAGTGTCCTAATGTACTGAGGGGCTAAGATGCTATGTATAGCTCTTCTCTGAAAAATTAATATTTTGTAAATATTTTGCAAATATGGAATTATTTTTGGCTTTTTGAATTGGATAATTGCTTCTAGTGGCTGAGTTTAGGTCAAGTAGTCAAGCTAGACACATGCTGAATGCTTGTAGTTCTCTCATGTTTTTTCCCATTTAAAATATCAGTCAGTAAATCCTTTCTTTTATGTTGTTTATTGTGGCTAATGATGTGGTTGGGGTTTTTTTAGAACGTGCCAGTGAAAGCATCTCTCAACTGAAACAAGTCATGGCAAGAGGTGATGATGGCACTGGATTTGACCAGTCCTCTGTGGATGAGGGCAGTGACAATGCAGACAGGGCCAGTGATGACTGTGGGAATGCAGCCAGTCAGGAACTGCAGCACAGTCAAGCAGGTAAGATTACTCTGAAAGCAACTGGTTTAAACATTGTTAGAAATTATGAAATGAAAAAAATAATTATTTATTGGTTACAATGGTTTTTATCTCTTCCTAGTTAACCAACTTAAAATTTTGTTGCAATACCAAGAAAGAATGGAAAGTGAAGAGTCTCCCTCAAGAAGGAAGAAGTCATTCCATGTAAGTTTCTTCTGGTTTCATTTGTGTTATTTAAATAAATGGCATGCATGTTGATTTTATACTATACCGAGAAAAAAAGAAGCATTGAATCATTTTTGCAGTCTTAAATACAGGAGCTTCCTGAGGCTATGGCCAGAACTTGGTATGCTTGTAACCATAATGGAAGAAAAAGGAATCTAGAATACAGGGTTTAGACTTTTCTTCTCTTTTTGTTGACCATGCATTGTGGTCATCCATTCTTTTTTGTTTTGAAAACACTTGGGATAGACAAGAAGGAAAAATTTCTGAAAAAGAAGCCTCTGTTTTCCTTTGACCGTACCTTAAGGATTCTCAGCATCCTTCTTATGCTTTAACTATGCTTCTTCTTGAAAGAGCAAGAGACATTTATACAAAAACAAGTTTTGTAGTTCTCTGCCAAAATGTAGTGGTCTCTGTTAAATTTTATTTACGCCCTTACAAGGGCTTCTCATATGCTGCTTCATAGAAGCAGAGCTGCACCAAAGTACATGTGATGCACCATTCAGTGCATATAGAGCAGCTGCTGGTTGCTAGAATCTCTATAGAGATTATAGAGAAATAGAATAGAAAAATAATTCAAGGGCACTGTTGCAGTTTTATCTTCTGATGGCCTATACTGAATACGTTTGGTTTATACTAAGCAAGACAAGCAGCTCTTTGCTGTCAAAGTTAACAGCTGAATAATCTAAAGCCTGTATTCCTGCTGTGTTGCCTTCAGCCTGTATAATGAGCATGGCTCTACTGTCCTGATGTTAAGGAATTTTATTTAAAGTTAACTTTCTTGGAGTATTCCAAGATCCACGTGTTTAGTATGGTTGTCCTGACTGGTATTTTGCCTCATAATGTCATAGGAAAGAGTTAGTGCTTTGTAGCTCAAGGGATTGATGCATCATTGGTTGACTTTGGCATATCAGTATCAGTTTGTATTGAGCTCTGTAAGGGAAGGACAGAATCTTTTATTCCATCTTTGGTGAAGTTTTCTACTTATATTGGTAAGTTTTAGTACTGTGGAAAATTTAGAAAATTTAATATTTTTGTCTAAGAAACTTAGTGCTTTCAGGGAGTGGATCAAAGGATGGAGGAATAAACAGAGAAAAAATGGGAATTTACTGTGTTGGTACAGCATTGTCCCATTTCTTCCTCTTGAAGTTTCCAGTGAGAGACATTCTGTGGAGTGGTGGCTTTCTGCTCTGCAGCTGTTCTCCATCTGCTTGAGGATATGAAAGTGTTCTGAAGGCAGACCATGTGTAAAGCTCAAAAAAATGCTGAACTGCAAAAGTGCACACACACCAAAAAAAGGCTCAAACCCTCATAAAACACAAACTTGTCTGGTGATTTACTGGACACTGCAGAAATGCTTCTTGTATAAGAAGAATCCAATTTCCCAAAGGTCAAGGAGAGAGTACTTAGATTATGAGTAACCTAAACCTTTTGCCTTGAGTGATGCCGAAATACCTGATGACTGCTGAGTAAATGACTGCAGGATCTATAGCTAAATATAATATTTCACAAAAGCTATAGTCTTCAGTAACCTCTACCACACTTCATGCATATAAGTAATGTCACAACAAAATTCCCTTTTCTTGCCCATTGATTAAACTTACAATAGACATTGAATGAGTGTATCCTTTCTTTGATTACACCCAGATGGCTGGGCAGAAATTTTCCTTTTGCTCTGCACTTCATCACCTGAGGTCAAGGCCCAGCAAGATTGCTTCATGTAACAACTGTAGTTCTGCAGGCTGAGTTTTGGCTAACCTAGTTGCACACAGCTTCTGTTCCTGACAGTGTTGTTATAGCTGGAGATGTGATGGATTCCTATTGTTTCCTGCCAGTTTATAGGGTAGCAAATTTTCTCTAATTCTGTGGTTTAGTTGCTTGAAATTTGAGGCAATCTGGGAGAGTACAAGGAGGGCCTTATTATCTGTGATGTTAGCAAAACTGTTTGTCACCATGTAGAATGCTGGCTTCTAAAGCTGTTAAGCATTTATATTTTATAAATTCTTTTCAGTATTAAGTATTTGAATGTGAAAACATGCCTAATTGTTTGGTTATTCATACTGATATGACTACCATATGTGATACGACCATCACTGATCAGATGTGTCTTTCAGTTCTGATTTTAATATTTGGCCTTATTTAAATGCATGCCTCTCCAACCTCTGTTTTTTCACCCTGTTACACGTTATACTGTGAGAACATTAATTTTAAAAATCCCAAAACAACTTATAATCAATTTATAACAATTATGTTGTTAAAAAGGTAAAAAAAAGTCACAGAGGTCCTCTGTTCTTTGTGTTGAGAAAATATACTGCCTGTTATTTTCTTTTTAGTGAAAAATTCCTTAGCATTATTGTTTACATTACAGTGATGTTTGTCAGTTTAAACTTTGGAACTGAAAAACAGTGAAAAATAATTTTAATAGAAATGGGGTTTTCCCACATTTTCTAACACTGCTGTGGTGTAATCTTGTCAGGGAGACAGCTGGAGGTCTCAGCTGCAAAATGTTCATTATGCTTTGTTAGAAGAGGGGCAGATGAATAGGAGCCAGCAAAACAGATGACTTACAAATACTATTAAGGCTATATTATATATACTTTAACGAGTGTGGTTCATTTTTAAAAATTTATTAAGTAGTTAGGTTTAAGAATTTAAATCAAGGTGAATTCTGAGTCAATAGAACATGGGGCTTATGTCTACCGAGCCAGGCAGAATATGTTGCAAATTTGGAATTCCTTCTCTAAAGGGATGTTTTTTCAGATGGTTCTGGATATCCTCCATTTGTCTCTGCAATCCTGGTTCCAGATATCTCAAGAGTAATGTCCCCACCTTTAAAATGGCTAATACCTATATTTGTTATAATTGTACTGTAAGGATTTTGTTGCTAGAAACTTTTACCTCATCCTAATTGAAGGATTATGCCTTTATAAGGATTGGACAAGGAATTTTAATGCATTGTTGGCAGAACCTGTAGATAACTAGTAGATGTAATAGCTAGCCATTAGTAGCTTGGTTTGCCTTTTTTTTATTTTGCTTTGTGGGGTTTTTGTTTGGGTTTTTGGGGCTTTTTGTTTGTTTGGTTTTTCTTTTTTTGGACGGTGAACATTTCAAAAGTAATATTTAAAAACAAGGATGTGGGTTTCTGAATCTTTGATCTCTTTTAGACTGCAATTATATTTGAGACATATATCATGGAATATTTTTGCACAAAAAGGTATGTTTCTGACCCAAAATCATAGGTGTTAAAATTGTGTGAGTTTCAAAAATAGGGATATGTGTAAAGATACTTGTTTTCCTTCAGAAGTGTGAACTAGTGCTAGAAATGTACCTGTTGTTCTTGTGAGAAGACTCCAACAACAACTCTGTGTGCATTTTGTAGCCTTACCAGAAAGCTATCGGTTGTATTCTGTTTGCAAGTAACATCTTACTGCAATAATGGAAAATCAGAATATAACACATGCTTTTCTTCACTTCCTTCAGAAACCCCCAGAAGCTGTACCTGCAGACTTACCAGCCCTTTCCAATCTTGTTCCTATAATTGATGATCAGTCACAGTACATTAACCATTTGGAAGCAGAAGTGAAGTTTTATAAGGTATCAGTCAACATATTTGACCTACTAAAACCCTGGTCCCCCAGATATGAAGAGCTGCATTAAAAGCAGATTACATTTAGATTTGAGGTTGATCATTGTAATTAATGACCAAAACTAAAAATGAGCCAAATGCAGTTCAGTAGATTCCTTACCCTGTGTCTTGGTATCTGGTGTTTAAGGGTCTTTAAAGACATTTTTACGTCCTATCACAAATACGAATAAGCTTTTTTTTTTTTTTTTTAACAAGATTTATGGGAAGTTAAGCTGCAAAAATACAAAATCTGTCTTTTGAGTATTCCTAGTCTCTCTAAAAGGGTTAAAGTATTTAAAATGTTAGTCTAGACTCTTGGTCTCAAGATGCATTTCAATATTGATAGCCATCTTAAGGAGCCTTTTAAATGCAATTCCTTTATCCTACAGGAGGAGTTGTGTGGGGTGAAAGATCGAGAACAGGCAGTTTTACTTGAAAATTTGGAGCTCCATCAGAAGCTGAAATTCTTAACTGCAGTAAGTTTTTATTTTTTGTTGCTTTAATCAGTGCTCAGGGATATGGACAGATTATTTTTATGGAAGGGTATACATATGGTTGTCCACAAACAGAATTTTAGTCAAAATTTAATGAGAATTTGTAAACATGGATTTCCTTGGGTAACATCATTTTTGTAGGTTGCTAACCTAATTAACTTGTTTATTGGTGCTTATATTCTACAATTCTGTAAAATTCAATACTTAAGTGAGTAATTTTGTTTTAAAAAACAGCCTACGTAGTCATAACTGAAGCATTAATACTTTTATTTTAGGCAAATACTCAGAACTCCTGGCCTGTAGGTGGTAAAGACTGTAGCACACACCAACCTGTCACCTCATCAACGGCACATAACAAAGATCAGGCTTTTGCTACAGCAGCTTCTGGAGACAAAGCAAAATGGCCTGTAGAACTGGTTGGTATTTCTTCAGAGTCCTACCTTGGCAAAACTGTTCAGTGTTGTTGTTTTCCCAGTTCTGATGATCAACTTGGAAACAGACACAGGAGAAGTTTTAGTTGACTGAACCTTAATCTGAGCTCAAATTTTATTCTTTTAAATCTCATCTTCTCATTATACCCTAATTAATATTGTGCAGTTAGACACGGATGGCAGGTTGTAGCTGCAGATGATGACTTCCCAGAGATAATTCTTGTTTAAAGATGAGGTCACTACTCTTTGGAGATTCATAGGAGTAACACAGCGCCCAAGCAGGTGGGAACTAGCTGGTGTAATTTATGTAGCCCTCCACACAAGCTCTTTTCATAATGAGTTGTTCTGCTCCTGGAGCATCACAGGCTCAGTAAGGTACAAAAGTAGTTTTGTGCAGTCTGCTCTCCCTTAACTGAATTACACACCTTATGCTTTTAGAGATACAGAGGAGTCCTAGTAATTAATGTTGTCTCTCAACATTATCATCTTTCAAGATGTAGTCTCTTCCTGTATTTTTAGTTTCAGAGGATATTAATTTTCCATTTACTCTGAAGTAGTGGGATAGTGTTGCTATCTTTTGGGAAAAAACTTGGGTAATTGAAAAGTTTTGATATATTTTTTCCATGTGCATTTGTGTACTATGGAATTTATACAGTACTTTAATTCTTTAATTATAAAGTGGGTTTGGGTTTTTTTTTTCATAGGAAGATACAGGTTTGGTTTTTTTAATGCTATTATTTTAAAGATGAAGACCTCCATGGTCACTCATGCCTGCAGTTGTTTGGGAGCTATTTTTTAGAGTAATTGCTCTTTTCTTCATCTGCCATGTTAAAATCAGGAGAATCATGTTGACTAACTTATTTTAAAGCATCATAGTGAGCTAAATTTGTAGTGCTTTATCTGGTTTGTTGTCACCATTGTATTTAACATGGATGTGGTTGATTCATATACCTAATTCTTCACCAGGTAATCAGAGAAAAACACATTATTATAAATAAATAGCCTGTGTACTTGAAGTTCTTAATAATTTTGTATAAATGTCTGCTGACTTGTGGGAGAGCAAGAGCAAACTTGAGACATGATCATCAATTTCTGTGAATCACTGTAGAGAACTGAGGACTGCAGTTGGAATTGAAACAATTTACCATATGAGGATCTGGCAAAAAAACCTTATTTAGAAACAAGAAATGGGAAGGTTGTTCACTTTTTAGACTTCCAGAAATGTGAAATATTTAGGTTTCTCTGCCACTAGTATTTCAACAGGCTTATGTCCTCAGGGGAAAAGAATGTGGGTAAAGTCTAGGTTTATTTGTAAAGAGTGTTATGAAGAAAGCAAGACATATATTTTCTCTCATCTTTTCTAAAGGAGAATCTAAAACTTTTTTATCAAGAAAAAGTCAATATCCTTGATGCTCAAATACAGTCTCTAAGGTAATGTGATTTTTTTTCTTAAAATAATCCTTAAGAAATTGTCACTGCGTAACAGCATGAACTGTTTTTAATCTGATTTTACCTAAGACAATGTCTGAATGTTGTATCTTCTGATAGTGTCCCTGGAAACTGCTTTTCTATTAAGTTCTTTCAATCATAACTGTAGCAAAATTGAATATACTGCTACTTTATAGAAACAGTAGCAATGAAACATCCTTTTTACCCTCTTTTTCCTAAAAAAAGGTCATATAGACCACTCGAAGAAAAAAGAGAAATTGCAATTTTAAATTGTGTGACAACTTCCATAGTTAGCTACTTTCTACTACTATTTAATCATGGTTCCATATATTTGACAATGCAGACTGTTCTGTGTGTGAAAAGAGTTGTTGGTAGGGAGACAAGTTAAAAGAATGCTCTCTGCATTGGTGAAACATTGCAACATGCAAACCAGTTGTCTTATTTAATGTAAAGGAGGATCTTTAATTTCAGCTGTGTAATCCAATTTTTTTTTTCCCCTTGGCCTCAAGTGTTGTATTTACTCAGAAATAATTATTGGAGCCTAAAGTTGTCTCAGAAGTTCCTCAAATACATTATTCAGCCTCTGATTTCTCCTAAGAGGCAAGATCTTGCAAACAGGAAGTTCTGCAAAACTAAATTTTATTGGAGTGAGAAATATCATTTTTAGTGGGACTATCTTCCCTTTTAACTTCAAGGATGAATGTACACAGGACTTGCTGATTTCTGTCCGTGACTTTCCAAAAATAGGTTTATTGCACCACAACTGTCTAGGGATATATGCTGAGCAAATTCTGTTCAGGTTATAATAGATTATATGTAATAGACCAAGTACTAAAATTGGAAAAAGTGCACAGAAGATTTTCCAGATGGAAATAAGAATGCATGCAGTGTATATATCATGTGCACAGTAAATCCAATGCAACCAGAATGTGTCAGACTTCCTATGTGTGTGCTGCCCAGATGGCCTGCATAACAAACCCAAACCTTTGGATTCATTGCACAATTTGTCAAATTGATCTTTATGTGCACAGTGTGCATTTGTCTGGAACTTCCTGGTGTTAGCATTCCTATTGCTTGTGATCTCCCCAGCCTGACACATGCTTGGGAATTCTGAAGAAAATTCTTCAGAGCACCTAGTAAGAATTTTTGAGACAAGTAAAAATTTTAGCCTGCTTTTCTGCACATGTGTTTGTCCTCAAGTTGTATATATTGCTGGATCTGAGTGAATGTGCTCGATATATCTGGATTCTTGTTTAGGAAGTAGAGAATAAATATGAATTAGTTATATTTTTAATAGAAACAACAGAAAATTGTTAGAGTATTGAAATATTTATACAGCTGATGTGGTTTTTGCTAATGAATATTATACTCTCTTCAGACAAAATGTAAGCTTACAAGTTTTTTATCTATACATTTTCTGTTTATCTTTGATATTTTCTGATAATGTGGGGGAAGAAACAAATTAACACAGTATTGATTTGTCTATTAATAATTTTGATTGGGCAGTTCAACTGTTACCTCTCTGTTAAAGTCTTCCGTAGCCTATTGAAACGTGTAAAATATTACAGGGATTCATTACAAGGACTCTTACAGTTCTTTTTAGGCTACATTTGTAGTTATGAATTGTATATGGGTATGACTTGTGGAAATACGTAATTTCATAAACAATATTTTTCATTCCTTCTTTCTAGAAAAGACCTTTCGGAATCTCAGAAGACATGCAAAGATTTGGAAGGAAGGCTGAAACACCAGAAGTCGCTGTTTTCAGTCAGAAATTGTAGCCAGGTTGGTGGTCTGTGCCTGAACTGTGCCCAGCACGAGGCCGTTCTTGCACAGACTCACTGTAACGTTCATGTGCAGACCATCGAGAGGCTGACAAGGTAGGCTGGGGGGGTGTGTCCTTTGTGATTGCAAGTATGGCTGTTTGCATTAAACCATTTAAATCTCAGTGTCTTGGGTTACGTTCATAGAGAGATGTCCATTTACAATGCACTCCCAAGCTGGAGTCATAATGCTGAAATCAGTGAATGTAGGTCACAACCACTTTGAAATCCACAATTTCAAAGCTTTGCTACTTATTTCAAGCGGGAAAGAATTTTAGTTGTTATCATGTATTTATGATACCTTGGGCTGACCAGATAATGAGACTATTTACAGTCTGTTTCCTGCACTTTTTTGTACAAACAAGTCACTCTGTCAGCACAAATATTGTGCAAGTCTGTGCATTTTGATTATTTCTTCCAAAAGTTTATTATAATTCCCTAGTTGGAAGTTTTTCTGGCTCCACTTTATTCTCCTTACATATGGGGAGCTTTTCAGATACATCCACAATAGGTTGTGTGCTTGAGGTAAGATGCATTTCCTACCCAGAACACCTGTAGTAGTTCCTCCATGACTACAGTAAGACAGGGAAAGAAAGTTCCACTGTATAAAAATAAATGAAATTATTTGTTACAATCTTTATTTTTCTTTTTTATTTTAATTCTAGCTTTTATTTAAATAGTTTTTAAAATCACAGCTGGAGAGGCTGAATATATGTAAGAGACCAAAGGGACATAGAACATATATGTACTTGGTCAAATGGGCACAATCCCTCTGCACTAGATGGTTATTGCCAGGATTTATGTATTTTTTCTATTATCAAGTCCAAAAATTTTCTGGCAAAGCTCTATTGCTGAGAAGTCATGTTTCAAAATTGCTTTTGTAACAAAAGTAATTATTTGTCACAGATGTTGGAAAAGATGAACAAAATGTAAATCAGTGTATTCTTGTCCTCTTATATTACAGTTAGCTTGAAATAAAAGATTTGAACTGACCTCTTTATCTATCTTAAACTCATTTGGAGGTTTAAAAAAATCTAAAAGCTACCTCTACTTGTGGTGCAGTTTATTAAAAACAAGGATATTTTAGTAGGAATTTTCAAAGGAACTTTATCCAATTCAGAAATTAAATGAAATTTCAAAGTATGACTGTTAGGTCTCTGGCAAATACAAAAAACGTGTTGCCATTTCACACAACATTAAGAGCACAAGAGTTTTCAGCCAGAATCTTGAGCTGCACCTAAACCACAGACAACTAAACTTAATTTAAAAGATTTTAACATATCAAGATAATGTAAAGGTGAAGTTAAGTATCACAGTTTTACCAAATCTGCTTTACCATTTAGTACAGATTTTAGTGCCTTTGTTAACAAAAGTTCAGAAGAGTTGTAGAATCCAGGTGTTCTATTGTTTGGCTTAGTTCCAGTTTGCAGCAAATGCATTTAGATTGTCATTTGATACACTTAGCAATTACTTGTTGATCCTAACCCTTCCTTTTTATTATTTTTTTCCTTTGTTTACATTTAATGACGGTGTAATTCCATATTGCCTTTTTTTTTTTATTTGCATGGATCCCCATTTGTCAACAGAATGTGCTTGGTTTCTGTACATCAATGACTTGAGATCTGCTCTCTTTACTGGCAGTTTTTCTAATGGTTTGTCCTTCTGAAATAGACCATTGAAGGACTGGTTGTCAAGAAAATGATATTTTCAGTATCTACCAAGCTTACAATATGATGTCTTTCATGCATGAGTTTTAATCTTGCTTTGCTTACCAGCCTTAAGTCTCTAATCTGTTTGTATTTTATATATGGTATGCCAGTTTGGGTTTTTTTCCTCTTACAAAAAGACATAGACAAAGTATCTGTGTTGCTTCTTTTAATATGCAGAGAAAGAGATGACTTGATGGATGCACTTCTTTCAGTAAGACAAAGCATGAAAGAGATGCAGGAAAGAGAATCTAATGCTTGTAAGCAAGTCGAACATGCTGTGCAAATGGCAGAAGAGGCCAATTTTGAAAAAACAAAGGTAAGTCCATCACAAAATCAGAGCTTTTTAGTGTTCAGATCTAATGCAAATGTAAATTAGTTTTCATGCTAATGAGAGAATACATGCTTAAGATCTTTGTCCTATGTTGATATGATGTAGATTAAAAACAACTGCATCATATGACTGTTTATGAGCAGTAATATGAATTCTGTATTCACTTATACATATTCATACTCATCAATACTATGAGGAGCACTCATTTTTTTAATTGAGTTAGTTTCACAGCTAGGTGATACAAATGGAGTTGTAGAATTTTCAAAGATATTCATGGTATGTAAGGGGATAGTTTTGACATCACATTTCTGACCTGCTCTGGAAAGAATAGTTAATATGCTTACAAACAATTCTTTTTTGCCTCAGATGAGAGCAGTGCAAGAACTGATTGACTCTCAGAGGTCTTTGAAGATGAGAGGTCTTATCTAATGCTACCTGCGGGAAGCTCCTGGTGTTAAGTAAATAATGTTAAAACCAGTTTTGATGTAATGCTTGTGTTAGCCCTAGTTCTGTACATAATCAGCCTATATTGACCTAAATTATTTCCTGATAGTTAGTGACATCTACTGTACTATTAGTGAATTACTATGGAATTGAGTGAGGGTTGCTTTGGTTTGGTTTTTTGTAATTGAATGCAAACAAGATTGATGTAATTGTTCTATTGATAAAATCGGTGCCATTTATCCAGTGCTGTAAGAGAGAAGTGTGTGCTTGTGGTTGTGTGAAGTGCTACCTGTTTATCTACAAGGCCGAATCTGAAGTTTTTTCATGCTCCAAAACTGTTTCAATATGAAGGAACTGGAAAAAAATGTCTTTACTTATACTGCATTAATTTTGCTTTTTTACAAGTACTGGTATGCCTCTTGGTAAGTACAAACCATCCTTTTTTTCTCCAGTCCTATTCTACTCTTAAGTGCTGTTTTTCTTGATAACTAGCATGGAATCCCATAGAACAGTCCACGTAACAAAAGTGAGAAGTCAACACATTAAGCTTTCAAATACTGTAAATGAAATTTCATCAGCCTGTTGACCAAAGTCTAACCTCAGGTGCTTATTATTTAAAACTACCATTTCTTCTTGTCTTTTGGTTGTCTCTGTAGTTTGTAGCTTCTTGCTTATTGCATAGAGCAGGAAGGAGATCTGTTATGTTTAAGTTTACATAGCTGAAGCAAAATCAGGAATATATTTTTGACACAAATGTCATAAAAGAATAATTTTTTGAAATGTTCATTGTGTAGTCAGAACAGTGGAGCTAACAAAATACACATTTCTTCTTGAAATGCAACTAATGCAACTACTTCCTTCTAGAGTGGCATTCGTTTAGATGTCTATCTACCAAGCTACACAGTTTTATGCAGGCAATTGTTTACTGAAGTTGATGATCCTTTCCTACAGAAAAGGATTCAATGCCATAACAGAGGGATTCTTTCACCACGGTTGACTTGTGATAGGAAAGGGAACCCTGAAGAGGGTCCCTCAGAATTGCCATAAAATTAATGGAGACTGTTAGAGCATTCTCTAAAAAAAACATGGTTTCACTTGCTCCCATCATGAACAGTCCAAACTCAAGAAAAAATTGAACACAGGCTTTGAGTAAAAGAAAAATAAGCAGTTAAAAAAAAAAAAAAGGAAAAAAAAGGATAATAAGTTAGAATTCCTAAGGGGAGGTTACTCTAGCTTCTTTGAAACAGAATATGCTGGATATCAGTGAAATGTTGAACTTAAATCGAGTTTACTCATAGGCTATCAAAGCTCCCTTCAGGGTGCTTTGAATACTTGGATTTACTTGTAATAGAGTAGTATATTTCTGATTTAAACTGATATAACACTGAAATTCTGCACTTTGTCAAAGACACAGCACCATAAATGGATAAATATCTTCTTTTTTCCCTAGCATTTTTTAGAAGGTAGTGAAGACAGTGTTTTTAGATTGTTCTTGAACTTGTTTCTTCTTTTTTGATAGAAAACCCATCTATAACCCTGTGTTTTAGCACCTGAAATTAAGCAGTACTTTATGAGGTATTTAGTAGAATTAGTTTTTGACAAACCTGAAACTTATTTGTCAAACTTTTTTTTATTTTTTTATCTTTACTGGTTACTTTCAGGTTTCTTAGCATTCTGCACTCATTAATTCACTTTAGGAGGAGACAAAGTAGAAGCGCGTACATTTTATTAATTTTTCCTTCAGTTCTTTAGTTAGATGGTAACCACTGTATTTGCAAGGAGTCAGATTTTGGAGGCTGATTCTAGTGATCTGCATTCAGGAATTTCAAATTTTAAATGGAAGGCAAATAATCACAGTTTTAGAAGAACATCTACTTATTTGGAAAATACACATGGAAAAATACTTCTGTCTTTGCCATGATTCCTAAAAGCAATTAAATTTCTCAGTTACAGTAAGGCATGTATATACCTACAAACATATACATCTGTTTTCATTTTGCTAGTCCTATTCTAGATGTTAATACAGTAGGATATGTATAAACATCATAATAACTGCATTTAAAAAAATGACATTTCTAATAGCAAACTGGTTTATTTGACAGTACTAGATAAATACCACGATTGTTTAAAAATGTTATGTTTCTTTAATTTAAGCAAATTGGGGTTTTTTAGGCTCTCATCCACTGTGAGCAACTGAAAAGTGAGATGGAACGACAGAAGAATCATCTTGAAAAGGAGCTGGCTGCCCAGGCGAATAAGAGGGCTGATGAAAAAGAAGCACTGCGGCAAGAAATGAAGAAGGAAAGGGAGGACTTGGCTGCAACGGTATGAGTTGGTTCTTTTTCTGTTTGTGTATTACAATGAGCATATCATCCTCTTTAAACTTCATTTGCTTGTCACTTCTACCATTTCTTTAGAGCAATGGTAGATAAGTGATCCTTTGAGTTTGAATAACTGAGTTTTGTGCTATGTCACTAGATTCATATGAGGTTGTTGATGTAATGCACTTTATTTTAGTTTGCATATTTTTAATGCACTGTGTCAGAATAAGAAAGGATTAAGTAAAACGTGATGCAAAGTTTGTACCTAGCTCTTTTAGAAAAATTATTATTTAGTTTGCCAAGGCAAGCATTCAGAAGCTGGCACATCAAATCTAGGGTTCTTTGCTACTTTGATCTTCTATATACATTAATGTTACGATATCATAATTTCAAAGTGATCTTATCATATGTTTAGTTTTCCCACCTGCAGAAATGTGTTGGAATCTCTTTTCTCACTTTTACTAATGTTTATAAACTCTCTGAGACAGAATCTGTCTCATCGTTTATGCTGCAACCATTGTGATAGTCTTGATAACCTTGTTTTAGACTTCTAGATGCTGCTGTAATTTGAGTATAAAACATGAGGGTTTTCTCCCTAATGGAGTCTACAAAGTAAAGCTCAAGCTAACGGCAGTAAGGCCATCATTGAGGGGACATTTCTAAGGTGATTGAAATTGGAAGAAATGTAGGTAGATAAATGCTTCATGATTTAGTGGTTTTCATGCTTGTTTGATCTGCAGTGTCTTCAACCATTTCTGGTGGAGCTTGGAAACAATAGAGTGAATTTCTCTCCTGATTGTAGACTTTTTTTCTTATATTTTGGGACTAAGTTGTATGACGTATTTCTAAAAATCTGGAGAGCACAGACTTAGCAAAATAAACCATTTAAGTGTGTATTAAAAAACGCCTTTGACTCCAATTCCAGATACAAAACCAGGTATTAAGCACAGTGATAGGGACTGATATTTAAGTACATGAACTGATCATCAGTGATCTGTTGCCATGGAAACTGAAATTAAAAAATTAACCTTCCACTGGAGACATTATTAAGCAATTCCTTGTTTGACTCCTTGCTATCTATTAGAAGTTATACCTTTTATTAAGTTAGGGTTTTTTCTGTTACAGAGTTTCTTTAAAGCAGTATATTCACTTCCAAAATACAGTCTATTAGACAAGCATTTCATACTTCTTTTTGGTATAATATTTCAGTCTGTGTCATCACATTAGTTTGTATTTCATCACCTACTGTGATGTGTTTTATTGGAACCAGTTCCCACTTGAAGTAGTTGTAGTCTTTTTTTAAATCCTGCATATACATTAAACAACATATAGTGACACTATGATGATGTCAGGCCTGGTAATTAAAGATATGGGATGACTTTGTAGAAAATTATGACCTATGTTAATGATTTACACCTTCATATGATTAACTAATTTTATGTTTTAGGATTATGAGGTGGTAGAAATGGCATACTGTGGATCAAGATTCATCTGACTATTTTATTGCGTACTTCATGAAATGGTTTGTTTAAAGGGGAGAATTGTCATGATACATAAATCAGGTGGATGTATAAAAGGCGTGAAAAGTAGTTATGAATATATAATCCTCTAGGTTTGGCTTTGAATTTCTGGAAGTTAACCTAGAACTGTCAGACACCATTATTTCCACTTACATTAGTAAGCTTCAGGGCTAAATAGCTGAAGGCTCACTGTCTCTTTTTTATTGGTACATTTTTTAATCATTCAGCAAAATTTCATCTGAATTACATTAGAATTTTTAAAATACTATTTCTATATGAGTTTTGCACAACAGTATGCTTTGATCTATAGTGTTGAAATGTTTTCTGAACTTGAAAATTAATTTAAGATCTGTGGTTGGAACAACAGTTTTCTTTAGCTGGGAGAACATGATTTGGTATGAATCAATCTACATAAGGATGGATAAGGTGGTGTTAAATAGTAATCTTACATTGCAAAACTAATGTAGCCAGCTACTTCTGACACCTTGTCCATATTAACAAGTCCTAGAGACTAGTGCAGTCAATGAATAGTTGCAAATAAACTACTGTATCAAAAATAAATTTAAAATAGTGAACCCTTTAATAAAATAATGCAGCCATATTCTATTATTAATAATATGGGATGTTTTTATTCTACATGCTTGATTTTTTTATTACATTTTTAATGGTATGTATTTTGTCTACATACAGTTGCTTTTGAGGAGAAGGTTCAATCCACAAGAGATTAATCTGTGGCTGGTAAAATTGCATAATTTCACTGTTCTTGGACTTTTTCAGGTGACAGCTTTGTCTAAGGATGTGGCTGTTTTGGAGGCTCAAGTAGAGAGAATTTCAAGGGAAAAGAATTCTCTGGTTAGCCGGTTAGAAGAATCACAGTGCCAGCTTGCATCTCATGAAATGGAGATGAATAAAGTAAGCACATTTATAAAGGAGTATTGAGCTTGGTTTTCCTTATCATTATGACCTGAAAGAAGAGAATTTTTATCTTGTCCATTTTCCTCTGTTTTGTGTGTGGTAACTGTAGACTCCATCTCAGTATCCCATAGGCACTATCACAACTGCAGGAGTAAAAAAATAACTTTTCCCATTTCCAAATCACCTTGTCATGCAGAAGCTAGCTTTTCTACTTTGCAGCCTATGAGGATCACTATTTAAAACACTGTCCTAATGTTTCAGTAAGGAATTGAGTTTGGTCTGAGTGAGACAACTGAGAATTCAACAGTGTCCTTAATTGCTACCTGTGTGACTTGCAGTGCTAAAGTAAAGGGAGGTATATCAAATCACTGTTTAAACTTTTTATGTAGTATACTGCTTAATTCAGTACTTTTGATAGTGCGCCTCTTACAAAGGCATCTTATAGTTAAGAATTACAGTTTAACATGCATCTTCTGCACTTCTACACATCTTGTGTAGGTGTATCACTCTTGGGTGCTTTCTTTTGCACATTTCTCAATCTAGTAGAGCCTTAATGGGCATCGTAACCTCAAAAAGAAAAAAAAAATTGTTACAGCCTTTTGGGATTATTGGTAAGGAATATAGGCATCTCAAGGCCCATCCTACCTCCCCAGTTGTTAACTGCAAGGATTGGAGGAGCAATTTATTCTTTGGGCCTCTAGAGATTTCAGTAAAGGTTTCCAACAGTTCCTGTCTTCCCCTGCTGCCTTGGCTAATGGAAAGAGGCAAAAGTATTGCAGAAAATTCACAGCAAAAACATCAACTTACTAGAGACTTTAACTGAAAGACAAATTAGTATTTTAAAAATGTCAGAGTGGTTTGATTTACCAATTCTGAAACACACTTTTGGTCTTTCAGGCTGGGTTCACAAATGACTAGCACCACTTACAGGGGTGAGGAGGTGGTGAAAGAGGCAGTAGGTACAAATATTCATAGGTCTGAGAACTATTTTGTACCCTACCAATTTGAAGTTACCTCTCTGGACATGATACTGTGGTTCCAGTCCCTGCTTTAGTTCATGTTAAAACAAAGGTGAATAGGTGGTCACTTTGCAATAATCAGTTAATTTGCACTAATCTTGTGAGATTGGAAAACTTCATTTGTGTCCCTGTACTAAACTGAGAAGTCTTGAAAATCCTGGAGGAACCTCCCAGTCACTGAGCTGACAGGACTATGTGCATCACCCTGACATTTTCATTGGCTAGTGTCATCTTTGCTTGTGAATCTGACTTGTTTCCAGACTCAGTTTGCCATTATTAAAAACAGCAAATAGCAACATTATTGTTTTGAGTTTTATCCAAAATATTATTTTTATTCGTGCACCAGAAGTCAGGGAAAGAAAATATGGAGTGAGCATCTATATCCTTCATTCTTGAGGAGACTGAAAAATCCATTATTAGGACAGCACCATCTGCTGAATCTTCTGTGTTATTCCCTTTGTACAGCGTGTGGAGGAGCTGAAGGCAAGGATTGCTGTATTTTTTTAATTTCACTTGGAGGAAGTGACTTACTGCATTTTATTACATCCTTCAGATAAAGGAAGGAGGAGGTAAAATCCAGGGTTTGCAAGCTATGCCGTTGCATCTCGAGATTTTTTTTAGTTGCATATAACACTTCAGTATTTAAAATAATGCTAAGAACTTTGCCTTTATTTAGAGAATTTGCTGCTTTGCATTATTTGCAATGGCTAAATTCACAAGCTGTTCTTTAAATTGATAAGTGATGCTGCTTATTAGAAGTTATGACAGTTGGTTTAGTTTTTTCCTAAAGTGATTTCATTGCAGTATGCATATTTGTTTTTCCCTACCTTTTTTAAAAGGAGAAAAAAAAAAAGTGAAAAGGAGAAGAGATATAAGACTGAAAAGCAGAAATTAGTTTGGGTTGTAGAATATGTGAGAATGTTTTTGAGAAGCACAGAGGATTTGTAGCAGCAAATTAAAAGGGTGTACATTTAAGGAGCAAGTGCTGAAAGAATACAAGCAAGGCAGGAAAGTAGAGTGAGTTGGAAAGAAAGTTGACTAAGTGGAGCTGTGAGTAAACACTTTTTTACTTTTTTTTCTCACTAAGGAATGTGCATGTGTATGGTTAGTTAATTAAGGTGAAATGAACAAGCACAAATTGGAGGTGATGGCACAGGATAAGAACAAAAAGGGGACTGCTTAGACTGGAAATTGGAAGAGTAACAACCCTGCACAGCAGTAAAGTTATGTGAAAGTGATTAGTGATCTTCTGGTTTTGTTTTTTTTTAATTTCTTTCACTTTTTCCTAACCCCTTCATACATCCTCTGAAGTTGAGCTGCCAGATGGAAAGGATTGAGGAGGTAATAGAGCAAACACTCTCAACAGCAGAGAATAATTGTCCTATGTAATATCCTGTGAAGTGATTTCCTGAAATGTTGCTTTGATCCATTTCTTCTGGACCATGTATCTATTTAAATAGACTTTTTTTTTTTAAAGAATTGATCTTCAGTTTTCAATAAGTCTGATCAAACTTTGAAAATTACTTTGTTAACATTTAAACAATTTCTTTCTCAGCACTGTAAAATTGGCAAGCTAAAATACACCTTTATTTAGGAGTGTGATAGATCCTTTCTTCTGGGTTTTGAAAGTGTTGACATAGACTTTCTTGGGATTTTACAGAGAATGAGAGAAGAGTATAAAACCAGCAACTGTCATTTAACTGTAGTGATATATATTTACAACATAAGCATTTATATTTAGCAAAATCTTGATCCAAATATATTTGAATCTAGAAAGTACTGAATATGTCAAAGTTAATGACTATATATAGAATTCAGATCCACCTTTCCATATAAAAACATTTACCATTTGTAGACCTAAAATATCTGTAAATTAAAAATATGTTGCATTTCAGTGACCTGTAGAGGGCACCAAAAGATCTAATTGCAAACCCTGGTCTATGGATTCTCCAAGATAACAGATCATGTTGTCTGTGTAATCTAACAGGTGTGTGGAGAAATGCGCTATCAGTTGAATCAAACCAAAATGAAGAAGGATGAGGCAGAAAAGGAGCTCAGAGAGTACAGAACAAAAACTATAAGGGAGCTTGAAATTAAGGACCAGGTAAGAGAAAATACTGCTATGACTTTGCAGTTATTAGTAGCCTAAGTAGGGTTTTTTCAGAAGCTGGAATGGTTCATTTTTCTAATAGTGGTCATTTATTGCTGTTAAATGGTTTAAATTAATGGCAAAAAGCCAGCTTTTACTGCTAAATAAATACCTCTTGGTTATCTTAATCTTGTTTTCAGCCCTAGTATGTTCAGTTTTGCGTATCACTCATTCCATGCTTTCATATAGAATTACTCTATCGTATTATTCATACCAGCTACTTAAATTCTATGTACTGTATACATGTGTTTATACACTTTTTTCTCACAAATAAATCCACACATAATCACCTATATATGCAGCATAACATAAAGCAGAACATTAAAGACTCTAAGCATAGCCTAATGATACCAAAAATGAAAATCATTTATCTTCCAATTTCTTTAAAGATTCAATGTTACTGAATGCTGAGATTCATAGAAAAGTTTAAAAAAACAAAACCAAAACAAAAGTAACCTTCTAGAAAAAAATAACTATAGGAAAAAATCCACTTGGCATTAACTGTTGGTTATTTAAAACGGGGTTTTATATTAATACAAAAACTAGTATATGCCTTACAGGTAGTCTGTGAGAAAACATCCCATGCAGTAAGGAAGATTATTAGAGTAACCTGCAACATACTTGGCAAACAGCTTGAACAGGTGTAATCTGCATCTTTTGAAGTGCCCTTTTTCTTGAGGTTCTATCCATTTTTCTCTAGGACTTCAAACTTTCAGTATTCCTTCTTAAGTTGTGATTTGCACATAACAGTCTTCTGAATACACAGATATATTAGAGGCACATGAGGATGATTCTATTTGAGCAGCTTATCCAACAGGTTTTGAACCATTCTTTTTCTTTTAAATAACTGAATAAATCATTCCCTGTATAAGAATATATGTAGGGGGGAAATGAAGTATTTAAAAAATTAAATTTTTAATTACCAGTTCCTCAAAAGCTGCACATAGGACAGTAAGTTTATTAACTTAATAGTACAAGCTTAGTCTGGAAGCAATAATAAATAATAATAAATTCAAGTTATAATGAAAACATATGCAAAGGAGGAGTTTATTAGGTGAAATAGCCCTTCAACATGTATAGAAAAATCATACAGCGCAGAGGAAGAGAGGTCTTAAAGCATTCTTTTTTTCAAAGTTTGCTTTTCTTTTCACTCCTGCATCCTTTAGGCCTAAGGACAGTGAAAAACAAAAAACAGGCTTGTCGTCTGTATCTTGACAGATATCACAGATAAAAGAGTTGGCATAATCTTGGCATACAAATAAAACAAGATGTGTTTAATAAGATACTTGAAGAAGTATCTTGGATTTTAAATCCTGTTCTCCAACTTGCTTGAGGATTGCCTTTTGAACAAATTGCAAAATTTAACAAAATATTTTAACCTCATGTGATGACATACTGGTATTTTAATCAATGTGGGGCTAAATACACTGAAATGTGGTGATTTATAATTTGATACAAAGTGAAAGGATATGAGAGAGAGTTCCTATCAGAGAAAAATATTAGATAATTAGATAAAAATTAGATATTCAGTAATTATGCTATTATATTGTTCAAATATGATTGTTGGTTCCTGAAAAAAAGGAGAACAAACAATTTTGAAATTCTCATACTCAGTATCTAGCAGCTGTTTTATAGCTGTGACTCCAGTAACCCAAAAAGTTCTGTATAGGTCCTAGGATTCTTTAATATGTTAAAAGCAGCCCAAGAAGAGTGTTAGATAGAGTGTCTTGTTCTGTTGTTTCTTGTTGGCTGGGGATTTTTAAATAAAATTTTAATTAATGTTAATAAGTTATTGCAAATTATTTCATTTGTAAAAAATTAAAACAGTTGAATTGCATCTATCTTCGTATTTAAAGAAAACCTGGAATGTTTTATCTTATGTGGCACTGAATAGCAAATAATAATTGTTCTTTGGTCTCTCAGCCATGACCTGACCTTCTGGCTAAGAGACAGAGCTGATACCTTCCTTGGACACCATCTGTTCATAATAAATACATATTTTTTTTTTTTTTAAGTAGAGAGACAATAATGTATGAGTATTTTCATGCTATTCTGTATTAAATGATTTTTTTTTTCTCTTTTAAAAGCAAATGATCATGTTTTGGATAGCCTTTTATCATATTGAGAGCAAGTTTACTGTTTCTTGAGGTGTAATTGTATTTTTAATTGTGCTGTGGATAAATTTTAGTTTTGAAGATATTTTTTAGTTTACATGGAGTGATGTTTAAAAAAGGATTAAAATTATTCAGTTGTGTCAGAATAGGCAGAAAGCCCCACGTGTGCAATTTAGGATCACCAGATACATATATCTGTATGTCAAGTAAATACAGGTTGGTATTTATCATATGCTGGTATTTATAAATCTTACTCAGATTTGAACTTATATCGTTTAGGAAGCCTAAAGCAAATATCTATTTTTGGTCTTACTCCCTTTTACCCTAATATATTTTTCCCTGTATTTATTGTTTGCTATGGGCTAATACCCATGTGTCAATATCTGTTATAACTCTCTGTTATTAACATTTTACATGAATATTTCTTAAAAATTAAGAAGCAATGAGCAATGTTACCATTTAAATTGAATAACTGTTTTCTAGTATCATCCATCATGATCCTGATTAACATCAGGATTACGGAGGTAAGTGGGGGGAAAGACATGAACCACACAGTTTCTCTACACAAAACCCACATCTGTTCATCTGGCCCGATATGTTGTAAGGTAGCATAACCTACCGCCCTCTCTTTTTCTCTCTGTCAGCCCTCCCATTGTGGATGTAGCTGTGCTGAAATAACATTGCATTACTTAATACTTTTACTGCTTAGGAACAAGGTTTATAAATTATATGAATATAATGCCTTCACGGTAGTAAACTCTGTCCACACTAGGGGTTGTACTAGCACAGCTATATCAGAGAAAAGTCACGCCCTAACCTCAATTGCTGTTATTAGAACAAAAATTGTGTGGCATATTTGACACAGCAGGGCTTCACTTTTATAATACTTTTTTTGTTAATTTGTAAGCACTGCATGGCATAATTTATGCATTTCTAACAGAAATCATACTTCTGACACACGATGGAATTATTCCTCAGATTAACATCGCTTGCTCTTTTCTGCTCTGCCTTATAAAAATAAAAATGAAGTTCACTGTTAACATTTTGCTTTTTGTTTGTCTGAAATAATTTATATTTGGCTTATAAAATCTTACAAGCTTCACTACGTAGAAGTGAAAACAGTTTTTAATATTGGGTTTTGCAGTCCAAGCCAATTTGGGAGTCCTGTTTATTAGATAGTTCTTACCAGTAGCATGGCTCCACTGGGAGTTGTGGTGTCCTTGCAATAAAGTAATAGGACATGTTAAATTCAACTCCAGAAACTAACTGCAGCTTTTCAATTATTTTATCATGTTTTGTGGAATCAGATAAATACTGTGTGTAGAAATAAATCCAAGCTAGTAATCTTAACTTGTAAAAAAGTCTTTAAATTTGGGCAGCTATAATTTGAAGGGGGGAATTACAGAATTCTGTTGCCTACCTTGTAGATGACAGAATTAAAAGCTACAGAAACACTGTACTAAAACCCACAGATTTTTAAGAGTTGCCTGCATTGCAGTTCATAAGTCCAAATAAAAAGAAGTCAATACTCACTGACATGCATAACCTATACAAATAGGAAGAGCTACACACCAAAGTATTTTTCTGCAGTATGACAGAACCTAAATGATGCTTCTGTATATTATAGACTGACAATTTTGCAGACAAATAAAAATCTGGCAAAATTGCAGTCCAAAAGCATTTTGCCAAAGGGTATTTTGGGAATGTTTATCTCATTTGTCATAAATCCATGATTTATAGTAACCTAATTTAGATGTTATAAGAGGAGAGATTACTGACTCTGTCTTCATCAAAAATAGTTCAGGCCAAGAATTTGGGTATATATCCTGGAAATGTTTCAGAGTATCCAAAGCAAGACGAGTAACACCTTCTAAAGATCCTGATTCACTGAAATGTCTTTTTATGAACAGATACCAAGCTTTCATAAGTCAGGTTTTAAAATACTGGAGTATTCAACAGCTGTGACGTTCAACATATCACCAGATGTTTGAAACTTTCAAGTTTTAATAATTGGTGAAGATGGGTTAGGATTATGTATTATGTGTATTCTTGTAACAGTCTATATCTATATCTGATATTATATTTTCTCATTAGTTAAAAAGATGCTCTGGAAATTCTGCTTTGAAAACAAATTCTATTAAATTTGTAAACATATACTTGAGTAATATTTACTCAATATTACTCAAGTATAATTATTATCAGTCTGGGGGGAAAAACTGAACAATTCAGAAGACAGCTTGAAACTCTTAGCATGAAATTTTCTCACCTGGTCTGACCTTGAGTACAATAATACAAGTAAATATATTTATTATATATAATATTATATATATGTATTATATATACTTGTAAGTATAATAATAAAAGTAGCAAACCCAAATTACTTTTGGACAAGAAAGCATTAATGAAATGTGATAACCTTTACTGTAACTGAACTCTTCCTAATGAATCATTGTGTTTTGGGCGTTCAGTGCATTAATTTGAAAATGAGTAAATAAGGAGTAAAATGGCAGTACTTTAAGCCTTGCTTTGATATGAATTTTCTGGCCTGCTCAGGAGGAACATAATTCTTTTTTTAATAGCTGAACTTATTAGCTAATATCTCAAGATTTTTGAGGAGGACATTGACCTACAACCCTGCAATATATATAAAATTATAATATGCTCTGCTATGGCATAACTTTCCTCTGTCAGCTATCCATTCCTCAAGGATCAGTGGTATAAGCAGCCTTCATTAAATCCTGTCTATTTGCTTAAGAAAAATCCTTGGGACTAGGATTCCCAGTAGCAGACTTCTCTTTACTCCTTATCTGCATTTTCTGTACAGGTCTGCTTCCCCTAAGCATCTGGCCTGTTAAGAGGAATAACACAGGATCAGGATTTTATTGTTCATAGGTGTAGTTTGGCCCATGTAACCTATCTATGCTCCATGATCCGTAGTGATGTCACCCTACAGTATATGGAAAGATAAAATTGTTTATGTGCATTAAAAATTATTAAAATATATAGTGGGTTTATATACTTAAATAAATACTTGGTTTCTGTTCTGTTTTTTCCTTCTTCTCTGACTCGAAAAAATGGTTGTTTTATCAACATTGTGTCAACAATCAGAAGAAAAGAGTGTAAAAGTCCCTGTCACTCAGTTGTTATTGCCTACGTTTTCTTTTCAGTTATTCCTTAATGCTGTCCAGGAAGTAAGAACCAATCTCACATCAGTAGTCTTAAATAGTGTTTGAAAGTATAAAAGGAACAGTTTTTGTCCTCTCCTGTTTTTCAATAATGAAGTAGGTGTAATCTTCCCCTTCCTTTTTCTACATGCGTCCTTCCTTTTCTGAAATTTTTATCAGCAAGTGAACCGTGTATTTTGCACTACCTCATTGTCCCCATCTCCCACCTGTGCAATCGCTTAACACAAAAAAATCATCTTGTTCCACTGTGAACAAAATCACTTTCTTATCTCTGCTGGTGGCTGCTGAGCTAATCTGTAGTACAGCAATGTTCTCTGTTAGAATGTGACTGTAGTAATCTCTATGGGATTGGAAGTTTTGTTCTTGAAACAGTATTGCAGGGCAAATTAAAAGCAAATATTTTCATGGAAATGATGAGGTAAATTCCATGTATAATATGTTTCAGCCATTCACTCTTGTCCTTTCCTAGGGTATTTATCTACAGGGACCATGTTGCTCTTCAAGAGTTTGCACAAGAACAGACCTTAAAGATTATTTCTTAATTTAAAAATTGCATGTGTATCCTCATAAATCTATACTTTGCAATATAATTTTTTCTTGCCCCAGCTAAAAAATGCAGGTAACAAGTTTGCTTCAGTGAGATTTAAAGTGTGTTCCTCTAAATGCATCCACCCTCCATGCTATTTCCATAAAGTTCTTCCAGCACCCCTGGTCGTCCTAGGAAACTGCAGGGTCCTGTCTGTTAATTCTCCATCAATCTGGAAGCAGAGGGCTTGTGGGTGATGGCTCGTCTTGAGGCTCTGCATTTTAGTGGAGCAAGGTGAGTGGTACTGCCAGGTGCCATCACACTTTTCAGTACAAGTGGCAAAGGGGTCTCAAAACTACTTGTCTTTGAGGAATTAAACAGTCCCACCAGATCCAGTTAGGATAACAGCCATTTAGGAAATCACAGCCTGCTTCGTTATCTAGGCTATATCTTTCTTGTCCCTCTGGTCTTTACAGATCAACTGGTTTCTGAGCTAGCCATACAAAAAAAAAACTTTCCTCAGGAACCATGCGTGTTTCTTGGGGCTACTTCTCGTGTTTCTGCTCAGGTTACTTGCCCTTCCTGTCAGGAAAGGTTTTCAGATTCCTATTTTAGGCTAAATGATTTTTTTAGGCTAAAGAATTTGCAGTGATCCTGTGTGGTTTTGTGAATTAGCCTCTTAGAAGGAGGTGGGCTTTGTGAACTCCTTTAAGCCTTGTGTGCATATTTGTATATTCTCATCGTTTATAATAAATCTGTTTCCAGAATAGAGTTTTCCCCTTTGAAACCACATGTAGCTTTCATGAGTACTTTGTGTCCTCATTCAGATTTGAATGGGAAGCAGCAGTAAATCAAATAGAGTGCAAAAGGGAGAAAACCATTGTTGGGATGTGGTGGGGGTTAACCTTGTGATGGCCCTAACTCTCTTTACAGAGTTGGATAGTTCTTCAGGTGCAATATGCTATGTCAGATGGCCATGCCTGGGAGGTCTGAGGTTTAGAGACCACTCTGAACCTAGAGTTGCTTGATTGATATCAGGATGAGGATAGAAATGACTGCAAATGACCCCTGCTGCATATGGCCTGATAGTAATCCAAGTAAAACACTTTAAAATCGTTCCATAAAACCAGTCTTGTTTTGTTGAGTTTTTAAATAAAAAAAAAAAAGAAAATAAAATCCAGTTGGTTCTGTCCCTGATTAATTAGTATATTATTAGGCATGGAAGGCAACATAGATCAGTGTGAAAGACTGCAAAAATTCCTATCAATAGTATACGTAGTATTTAAATGTATGTGCAAGGCCATACTGGAGGCACCTCTTTGAAAGACTTGGTCCTGAGCATTATCACTGTTCTTTCTGCTTTGAAGGCTACTTTAGTAAATGAGGCTAAGCTTTTGAGCATCATGGCCTGCAGAAGTGTATTAATTTGAAGTGTGTATATTTTCAGAGATGTTGATTGCCTTTTGGCGATGTACGTTCAAATACCAACCACCACAGTGATTATATTTCACTTTTAATTACTCTATATTTTTTCTTCTATTTTTGGTTCTATTATCTGCCCTTTCAATCTTTTCGTAAGGGTGGAAAATGAAGTATGAAACAACAACAACAACAAAAAAGTATTATAAATTCACATTAATATTTTGCTCTCCTGAATTATTTTACTGCGGAATTTGGGCAATGATACAGTCAGTGCAGAATTTCCTTTTTACGTTACACTCTGTATTATTTTACCTGATGTGTGAACATACTGGGGTGACAGTGAATGCCATAAATCACTTAAGAATTAATTTGCTTAAATTAATTTTGTTAAAAATATTCTAAAGTTGTTTTTTGCATTTTCCTCAGAGAACAAGATTTTTTATCACTACTTAATCATTCTCATTTGTTAAAAAAAAAAGTATTTGTCTTTTCTGTATGTTTGTTGTTATGTAAAATTCTGTGAAAAACATCTGCTAGTTTGAAATTTAAAGTTGTATTTTTTGCATACAACAGAATCAGCATTAATATGAAAAAAATATTTTAATCTTTAATTTGACTTGTTTTGAATGAAATTATTATTTCATTTAATCAGATTTTACAGAGATAGAGATGTCTAGTTAAATAAAAAGCACATTTTTGCAACATGCAGAAGTATTGTTAGGAGAAGATAATATCAGGTTTTGAAAAGGATATTTGAGGATTGATTTAGTGCTTGAGAAATCATCTTTTATGTTTTCCAGCAAGCTGCATTTATGTAACTGAATGAGCATCTCTAGTGTGTTTCCCTAAAAATGTGTTGTAAAAATCTGAAGAGAATTTTCAAATGCCTCACAAACTAATGAATGAGAAATGAAACACTTAAGTGCTTCAAGAATAGATATGAAAGGGTCCTATGTGCCTTGAAGCAGAAAACTTAAAATATAAAAGGTGGTTGGAGGTAATACTGAAAAAAGAATAATCAATTTGGAATAAAATTTTACTGAAGTGGTACATCACCAATGCTTCATTTTTGTTTAAGTAAAACTTCTTTTGTGTAACTGAGCTGAATATGGATGCAGGAAGGTGTCAGTGTCTTTCAGCTACTAATAATGGTGTTTCTCCTACTGAAGTTTAGCCTGCCATCTTTCCATGGCAAAGTGCCTGTTGATATTCCTGAGAGTTGTGGCAACTGCAGAACAAGACATATTAAATAGTACTTTTGAAATTATGTGCAGAAGTAATAAGAACATTAAAGTTGCAGAGTTAAGCACCAGAAGTTGCTTGTTCTAACCTTAATGTAGTCTTGTTGTACGTATACATTATGATAATTCTGTTCCTTGTTATACTGAAAATCTGTTTCAGATTTTCTTAAATGCAAGATTGTCATCTGTCTTTTTGCAGTTCTGTGCTCCATCTCTTGTCTCTCACATACTTTGAAAAGTTAAGTACCTTGAAGAAATAACTTTCTGATCATGTGGTAAAAAGCTGTATCACAGGTGATAGGCACTGAGGGATCAAATTAACACTGCATGAGAAACAGAGCTGTCAGCAAAATGCTTTAGTTGGTTTGTTTCTGTTTCTGTCCCTACAATTAGACTGTGGCCTGGATAGCAGCTACAGAACTACTTACAGCTTCTTGATAGAAGAAATGGTAACTGAAGTAACACAAAAAATATTGTGAGTAAAAGTTGGGAAAAATGCTGGTAACATTCCCTGCAGGAACAGTGAAGAAGGTTCATTGATTCTGTAATTTCTCTGTAGATTAAATCTGAATTACATTGTGATGACCTAATGTTGGACTAGACATACTTCAGAATTCAGGACAGGGTGTGTTTGTCATACTATTATTGTTAACAGGAGAGAGAAGAGGGTTCTTTTTTATTATATTAACATGTCTCAGATTCTGAGGGTTCATGTTTCAAACTATTACCTGAATTTTAAAAATTAAGTATCCCATAGTGTTGAGAGCATGATCTGTTTTCAGCCAGTAAGTATGGTGTGGTGTGTGGCTACTACCAAATTCTTTTGAATGAATATTTTTTGGTGTTTCAAAAAGAATAATTTAGTTGATAAGCCTAAATATACCTGGACTGTCTGTTTCTGAGTTGCTGTTAACATAGTTTATTGGGTAGCATTTTTCTGCCATCCCTTTCTCATAAGGTTGCTGTTTCTGCCATGGTCATTACTAGAATTCTAGAATATAGGTCATGCTGCAAGCACCTCCAAATACTGATATTTTAAGATGTTTGTTTATGTCTGTATATACCTACAGGTATGCACAAACACGTGTATATGAGTGTAAAGGAGCTGATGCTGGATTTTGGAATTACTGATGAAAGTAGCA
This sequence comes from Parus major, assembly GCF_001522545.3. NCBI lineage: Eukaryota > Metazoa > Chordata > Aves > Passeriformes > Paridae > Parus > Parus major. Next base: position 33,229,557 of record NC_031770.1, read on the forward strand.
CAAGTAAAATTGTTTTTTAAGCCACAGTTTTGTTTTCTTGATACTTCTAATAGAAATTATATGACACCTGTGAATGTGTAAAGATCCTGTCATGAAGTAACCCTTCCCTATCTGACAATTTCCCCCTGAACTTTCATGACAACTAAAATCTATGGATGTGTTCTTGAGTTCAGCCCTGAAGGTTCAACATCTGGCTGATGGAAATTAAACATTTTCACCAGAGGTTCTTGCACTTGGAATTTGCTTCCTTCTGTGGGTCTGTGTCAAAACCTGACTGAGCCTGTTTAACTTGAGGCAATGGTGTAAAGCCCATCTGTTCCTTGAAACTTTTCCCTGAAGGAGTGATCTAGAGTGTATTTATATTCTCAGCTGTGGTTGTGCTTTTTTTAAGCTGATGCTTTTGGACTAATTTGTGGTTTGGGTTTGTTTAAAGGTGTGCTAGGTGTGCTGAGTGGATGTACTTTTAAAGCAGTTTTTAGGAATGTTGCACAACTTTCCTCTCTTTAACTTGTGAAGACAGTGGAGAGTTCATGTTCCTGTTTACTATGGAAGTGGAGAAACGTTTATGAACACTTATGAACTGCTACTGTTAAGAGGAATAGAGAACCCGCTGAGACTTCTATTTAAAATACACAGAAGTCTGAAAAGTGGAAATGCAAAGCATTTGTAACTGAATATCTTTGAGCACTTGATTTTAAAATATTTTGTCAGTGTAATAGGTTGTTACTTTCTTTAAAAGGGAAGAGTATTAATGATTTTGTAGTTAGATTTACTATCTTTGCATTTGAACTTGGAATTCCCAATATAATTTAGTAGGAGGTGCATGTGATAAAGCAAGCTGACATTTAAATTCTAATCAAAATTTCCATGATGAACCTTTGTTGAGTGCTCTTTGGGGGAAAAAAGTGTACAATTAAGTAAATAGCAAAATTTTTAGAACTCCAACACTACTGAAATGGTGGTGGTTTTCTGGATGAAGGGATTGTCTCTTTTCCTCCTATTAAAGTGTTAACTTAAACTATTTGCTATTTACAGTAAGTTATGATGTCAGACAAATACAATTTTGTTATGAAGGTGCTTCAGATGTTTGTATTGGGGTGGGTTATATTCATTTGTTCTTATACAATGTTTGAATAAATAATTTGATTAATTAAAGAAGATATTGCATCTTGTCTACATGAGGAAGTTATCATAAATAAGCTGTGGTTTGACTTTAAAGTATGATAGCTAATCAGCAGTAACTCCTTAGATGAACAGTTTTATTCTGTACTACAAATGACCTTGCATAGTTTAGCCGAGTGAAAAACATGCAAGTTCCCTCCAGCCCCAATGACAAATAAATATTTGTGTAGGGAGTTAGTGCAGTACAGTTACTACATAATAAAACTACATTGTCAGCTTATTCTATACTTTACTGGCCTTCTTAAAAGCATCCTTAGGACAAAGTATAGTATTGTGTTACAGATATATTCCTACAGGTATGTTGTCTATGGACTTGAAGAAAAATATATTGTTTCTGAGAATTTCTACGAAAAATGTTTAAATTGCTGACAAAAGGATTGGGATAACATAAGTCTAGTATGTATCACTGGAATTGAAGATGCTGGTCATGAAAACTTAACTATGGTTGTTTGTAAAATGTGTTAATAGACTCATCAACTTTAGTTACTATGTTGACATATAGGGACTAATGATATTAATAAAATAATAAGATTAACAGCAGCTGGTATGTTTGGGGTTCAGACAGAAGTCATAAATACTTCTTTTCAATAAGAGTAAAGTCACAAAATTACCTTTATTCTCTTGTGTAATATTAGATGACGAAGCTAAATGCCCCCTTGTCACTTGTTATGTAATAGCCATTAAAAAAAAAAAAAAGTAAATTAATTATCACAAGAGCTATCCTGTATCAAGCAGCTTCTAAAGTTGGTCACTGTTCCACTGCCTTTCTGGCTCTTCAGCACAGTGAATTCAGCCCACAAATATGGAGCCTTCACATGAAAATAATGGAAAATACTTGATTGCCTGTAACTCTTAAGCCACATGAACATAATAAAATTGATTGTATATTAGAATATTTAAATATGAAACACATTTTGACTTTTCATGACAATGTAATTTCAACTACTTTAATTTGCTTGTTTTGCAGTTTTTATCAAGTAACTACTTTTCTTCAAAAACAGAAATGTGCATTATTTTCAGGCGCTTTGATCACTTTTTTCTTTTGTCTTAAAATGTATCACTATGTATTTCTTAAATATACTTTCTTTGGTTTTATCATTTTCTAAGAAAATAGAAAAACTGGGATTAGAGCTGAATGGAAACAAAAAGCAGTTGGAACAAGCCCAGCAGGATGTGACAGGAGCCAGAGAGGAGTGCCTAAAACTGACAGAACTGCTGAGTAAATCTGAGCACCAACTGCACCTCACCAGGTACCCCTTATCCTATTACATGCTGTAGTACCAATTTCTTCTGCTAATTTTTTGCCACAGGCTTTTCCACAGTTGTTGTAGATACTTGCAGTCATTGACTGCATGGGCAGCCCCAGTCGTGTTATGAGTGGAGATTTGAATAAGTGACTTATGAACTATAATTTATAAAAGTGAATTAGTAGTGTGTATAAGAGGCAATGTTCAGCTCTAGTGGTGAGATGGCATGGTTTTAGGCAAGAGGAAGAGCAAGGGAGGCTGCAGCTACCAATTTTTTCTGTTGCTGTGATTAGTAGGACAAATATATTTGAAATGTTGTTTGAGACTGTAGTGTAGAGCAGCACCTTTGAACACAGGAGTTCTCAGATTAATAACCTGAAATTTCTTCAGCAGAATGACCAGGAATATGTATATAAATGAATGTAATTTTTTCTGTATGAGGTAAACTTAAATATGTGAGGAGGGTGTTTTGGTCTCTTGCTCAGTGAAGATACAGTACAATGCATTGTGTGATGAGAGACTTACCCTGAGCATATTCCATCCTTGGGTATAGTTCCCAGTGTCTTTTGCTGCACTATTCATTACATGTTTCTAGAAAATTCCAGAAGGTTGACATGCCAATTATTCATTGCAACTTGAGTTTGGGTAACTGCAGAACTTTTTTCCTTTCGTCTTGGAAAATGCTATTGTCCAACTGTTTGCAGGCTTTTGGTGGTGTGTGTGAGTTTTTTGTTCCATTGCCCTGCTTCCCCCAAGAATGAACATCCATAAAAACAAATCTGGCAGCTTTTACTCAGTACTTAAGGAAAAAAGTTAGTTTAAATTTTCCATGGGGGGAAAAAAAAGCTCAGATTTTTATCACTTAACAGAAGTCTGTGTGTTTATCCAAGTCTTGTACTTTTTGGGCTTTGTGAGAATTCTGCCATTGAGCAAATGGAAATAAAATAGAGCCTTGTCTAAACTATTAAATTCAATGAATCATTTTTTTATTCAGCTAAATTTCTGTGTAATTCAGAGCACGGTTGTTTAACAGATGGAAGAAAGTACCACTCTAACAGCCTGTATTTAGAGAAAAAAATATGCTAGAGGTTAATGAACTTGAAAAAAGTTTTGGGTGAGTTGTTAAGATATCTAAAGTTTGGATTTAGCAGAACTTTATTAATAATGATTTGTTGTGATAGTTAACCAAATGGCTTTACCACGCTCCTTTTAGCAAAGGCTGATTATATGCAATAAAGCTCTGGATATCTTGGAGGAAATGTGACTAGTGAATTTATAATTTTTAAATTTTTTTTGGTGAAAATACTCAAAATGTAAAAATGAGAACTATTGTCTGCTTTTGCATAGCGAAGTAATTAAAGCTGGACACCTACCATACAGATGATTCAGGTATCTTTTTGATATATGGTCTCTGACTTGGAAGGCTTTTGAGATGCAAATCATTAGAGGCTGGGAACAGTGTTTTGGGCAAGTAATGCTCTGTGCTGGCCATGTTCTCATATAATTTCACAAATGCCTGCTTTTTGAGACAGATGCTGAACTGCCATGGCTCCTTTGACCTAGTTCAGACACTCTTCTGCAAGGTCCTGATCTCCTTGGGGGTCTTTTTGTTGTTGGTGTTGTTTGGTTTTTGGTTTTTTTTGTTGTTGTTGTTGTTGTTGGTTTGGGGGATTTGGTTGGTTGGGTTTTATTTTATTTTTGGGGGTTGGGGTTTTCCTTTGTATTATTTTGTGTTCATGTTTGGCGTCTCCTTACAAGAATTGAAATGTTTTCTATGCTGACATGTATTTATTAGGAAAATGCATATGTTGAGGCATGGGAAATGAGTTCAAATTTTTTTTCCTTGACATTCCCCAAATTCTGTAACACTTTGTAGATTTTTGTGTTCTCTGTACACTTGGACCGTCTGTCTGCTTTCCAGGAATACATTAGGTGAGGTTGCTTGAAGAGGGGGGGAAAGATAGAAGGAATTCGTTGGTCCTGATCTGTTACCTGTTTTCCCCTTAAACTTAAATTCATACAGCAGGGTTTGAAATATTCTCATAGTGCTGCCTGTTTTCCCTGCCTTGCAGAGGAAAACATCCCCTGTTGAAATGACACTTGTCCTTAGCCTGTACTCTTTCTTCCTCTCAGCTCACCTCCTGGCAGAACAGGTTTTCTGTGCTAGCGAAGGTGTAAGTTACATGTCTCTAGTGGCATTAGTTTTGCATTTTGAACTCAGTATGTTTTTCATGGATTGGTACATCCGTAGTTGTTGCATGTAAATTATATTCACTTATGGTTTCCCTTCTTTCATTTATTCCCTTCACCTCAAATGGCAACTGTGTCAGTGAAAATACTTGAAGGGTAGGGGTAATAGCAGTCCTATGGGGGTTGTAGACCCATTCACTGTGGTGCTTGCCAAGGAAAACAGATTTTAAGCTCTAGAGTCCTGCCTGTGGGAGGTTGCTGCAGAAATTGCACTGATTTAGTGCATCTCTTGGGTATTCTGGCTTTGGCCTCGTCTTGCTGATTCTCTTCTTTTCAGGAGAGGACCAGCTGGTTCACTCCAAGTCTTCTCACAACGCTGGAGTTGAGGGAGGCCTGTACTGCTGTTACACCATCATGGATAGTCTTTCTGTTGCCTTGCATGACCTGTCTGTACTGTTCTGGCAGAAATTAGAGGCAGCTGAAAGATACAGAAATAATTCTTTGTTTTGTATGAATTATTGTACTACTAAGGAGAAAAACTTCATTAATCCACTTTCTGAGTTTGGATATTGTAAATAAATAGGATTATAAAATGAGTACAAAAACTTTGGATTTTAATGTGCAAAAATGAGATAAATGTATATGAAAGGAATAAATGAGAAAAAATGTGCAATCTGTGTCATAATGAGAAAAGAAAGTACTCTGCAGAACAGCACTCTTCTCCAGGAGTCCCACTTTGCTGTATCCTAGTTTTCAGACACTGTTGATTGATATCCAACTAAACAGCTTCTAAGTTAACAAAATGTACTTGTTAAAAATGAATTTAAAAAGGTTACAATTAGCTATTCTAAACCATTGCCACAGAGTTTAAAATTGCCTTTTCCTGTCACCTTTCTTCCTGGAGCAATATGTTGCTTAGAAATACTTGCTATTAACATGCACTTTCTGCTATTGAATCTACTAGTTAGTAATTCTAATTTGTATATCTTCAAAAGACTGGGGAAGTAGAGAACTTCTACTGTGTAATTTTGCTTGTCAGTCATGTTACTTTGCAGATGTCACCATGCTATCAGACTGACCATAATTGTTTAACGTTTTCTTGGGGATTTCTTTTGCCCTAGTTTCAGCTTGGAGGTTACTGTAGTAGGAGAATCTTATGAAATTAATTCTTAGGTCAATGTTAAATTGCTCTTACTTTGGCAAGGTTAGGTCTTGCTAATTAAGCCTACCTGAAGCCTTTCTTCAGAGAGCAGAAAACATACAGGTCTATTGTTCTTAGTTAATGAGAAAATAGTAATTAAAAATCATGTCAATATGCTCATGGAAAAGATCATGTAAAAGGTGCAAGATGTTAGAAACTTGTCCGAATCTTAGTGTGCTATCTAATGTAAAAAAAAAATTCACTATTCTTGTGTAACAGAATCATCATTAAAAAAACATTCTTTTTTCTTTCAAGCCAGATCTAGAGGTATTATTTGTTTCAGCTGCAGTCAGATGAAGTTCTGTTTACATATGCCAAACAAGTTAAATAAATCCTAAGAAGCGAGGGAATCATCAAATTTCAAAATTGAAATGATGGATGGATGGATGGATGGATGGATGGATGGATGGATGGATGGATGGATGGATGGCTTAAGATATTTTGGACTGAAATTTGACAGGAAATATAATTGACTAAATAGAAGCAGATTTAGTTTAGTTTAAATTTTATTATTGTTTGCTCATATGAAACTATAAGAACTCTTGAAGGTCAGCTTGTAGGTAGGGAAAAATTACTAAATTAACACGTACTTTTATGTTCAGGTGAGCCACCAAGCTGCCTTAAATCCCTGTGTCACTCCCATGATGGACTTCTTTAGATTATATTACTGCGTCAGTGGGTGTTGTTTTTCTTGATAATTGTGTTTCCCCCATTATGTGATATTTCTCCCCTCTTTTTGACAATGATATTATCTCTAGAAAGCAGCATATCTAAGGACATGTCAGTTGGGTTTTAGCAGTGCTATAGTCATCCTACTGAGCACTGGTGCTTCCTGATTTTTTCAGTGACTCCATTAAGGCTAATTTCTATTACATGTACAATAAATAAAGCACATACCCTTCCAGGTTAATGTGGCATTATTTAGTCTCTGAAGCTCTGATGTCATGACCAGTGTTCCCTGTTACAATTTGCAGCCTGCCTCATTCATTGTTTTCCCTATTTAAGCTATACTAATAAATGATAGAATGTAAACTTCCTGGTGGTTATACACAGCCTTCTGGGGAGTTTCACAATACTTAGTATTCATTGTTTGGTTTTGTTTTTTTTAGTAGTATCTATTAGTTAGCAACGTGATTAATACCATGCCTTTTCCAACAATTTTAGCATCTCAGAGTCCATCATCTATGCTGGGGAGACGTTTTGGAGAAACACTGTTACTAATATTAAATGACTGACATGTGCTTAATCTTCTCAGATTGACTGATGAAAGGACCAATAGTATTAGAATTGGAGGTGTGGGGGAGGAAGCAGAAAGGGGCTGTAACCAGTGATTGATTTCTGATTTTTTTATAGTCTGCTATAATAATGCATTGAAATAATTAAAATTTACTATTAATAATCATTATTACTGCAAAAAGCATTATTTTAAAAAGCACGGATGAATAATAACATGAAACTACTCTGATAACTAATAAACTTTTTAAATTCTGCTTCGTATGTTTACTTTTCATTAAATTTAGGGATTGTTTCGACTATGTTGTTTTGATTCAGTCAACATTTATTTCTATCTGGTTTTCATATACAAAGGCATCAGGATGCCAGAAAATAAACTGTTAACGGAGAATTAACTTCTTTGGCACGCTTTCATACTTATCTTCCAAATTAAAGAAAATGAAATGGGCAGAAGCAGAGTGTAGATTACCTCCTTTTTGTCAAAAATGGTGGGAATTTGAAAATTAATAATAAAAAAGGGAACAGATGCAGTAACATGCCAGAGGGAGATTAATGTGGAGAGTAAAATCTGTGAGCAACAAAACTGAAGCAAACTGAATCAGTGGGAGGTGGTTGTACAATCAAAATCAGGATAAAAGAGAAATTACAAACAACCCTGCACTTGTCAAAGTAGTAGTAATGAAATCCTGACTCTGCCAGCAGCGAGAACCTGTG